>NW_013566792.1:0-15866 GCF_000499605.1 Eimeria maxima | reverse complement strand
TATATATATATATATATATATATATATATATAACAATGTGAGGATTTAATATGGCTCACCGGTGACCAGTATGTACGTTAGTTACAGAGGTCACTTGCCGACTGGAATGCTTTACGCAGGGATTGCTGAGAATGTGGATGAGAAGTCACTTGTCGACTGGTATGCTTTACGCAGGGATTGGAATACGGATGTTTAAGGGTACGCTTTACCCAGCGATTTCTTACTGATTACAGATGGTTCGTATAGAGCAGGGATACTTGATAGGGCTGCCACCCGGTGTTGCTGCCACCCGGTGTTGCGTCCACCAAACATTTCACGCCAAACCGTAACACACTGACAGTTGGTCTTCACATCACAGTCATGTGCATGAGCTCACGGTTCTGTGGCGACGTGCGCAGGACGTGCGTTGTCAGAGCCCGTTCGAACATTCTAACCCCTGGAGCCACCCATGGAGTATACTGCTGATTTCGATGCCACATAAACAGTCACAGAGAAACGTTTTGCCTGGGCGTGCGCTGCCAGAGAGTGAGGAGCAGGGTTGACAGAGGTGCGGAAGCCTGCCATCGCGAACCGTTCATGTGGACGAGGCACGCCGCATACACCGGGGTCAGCGCGCCGCATGCGCCGCCATGTGCGACGTAGTGGAAAGAAGCATCGCGATATGCGGGAAATTTAGATTGTACATTTTGCGTACATGGACTGTACGTTTTGCGTACATGGCCGAATGCGGGAAATTTAGATTGTACGTTTTGCTTACACGCTGCAATATTTTTTGTCGAGCTCGAGCAGCGCCATATTTCATATATGGGTTCTAGACACCGATAGACGTATAACGGACAATTATGTCGAGCTCGAGCAGCGCCATATTTCATATATGTGTTCTAGACACCGATAGACGTATAACCGACATGAAGTTGATGAAACTGCATGCGGCCATGCATGCTTGCTGCATGCCCAGTGACGAAACTGCATGGCCATACATGCCCATGCAAGCATTTCATGCTTGTCGCTTATACATCAAGCATAAGAAGTTCACGAGGCTGCATGGGGCATGCCACAAAAGTGAAGGGGAGGCATCATAATAATCAACAGGACGTGAGTTTCGCAGCAGCTTGATTGTCTGCAGGAGCTCGACCGTCGTACGTGTTGCGTGCCTGCGGAAGCTCGAAGCGGCCCAACGTACTTGTTCGTCTCAGGTTTCTGCCGCCTTGCGTGCCTGCGGAAGCTCGAAGCGGCCCAACGTACTTGTTCGTCTCAGGTTTCTGCATTTGCTCAGGCTGTAAGATGTGCCAGAAACTGCTCATTGGGAAAGCTCGCATCGCAAACCCGAGTGCCTGCTGCTGACAAATGCTTCGGCTCAAACGCTGGGAATAGTAACAGTGTCCAGCCAACTTACCATAAAATAACACACGCAGATGGTGGGTCTCGCGAAGAAACCGAGCACAGTAACAGTAACTCTGGCCCTTGTATTCCACAATACTCAATGCGTGTGGCCGGCTTCATCACAGTCTAGTCTTACGGATTCTTCACAATATTCAAAGCGTCGCCGATGGGATGGCCGGTTTCTTCACAATATCCAAAGCGCCGCCAGTGGCTCCATCAATGCTTCCGACTTTGTAGGTGGTGCGTCCAATTAGCGTATTTATAGCTTCCCATCACTACGTTCCTGTTGTGGCGGTTCATTTATTTTTTGTTCACTAGCTAGAGTTTGTCGATATCGGCGGCATGAAGTCTGTACGTATTTGATAGCTACGGGTTTCGGCGGAGCATCTGCACCCGTTGGATGGTGCTCGGTCTAGCGTCTAACGAGCTAGCATCTGACTAATATGACCACAGCGTGCAGATGCTAGACGAAAACCATCAGTCAACTAGCTTATATTAACAACTGCTTGAATTGCAGGAAGTGGGTTGCAGCAGACTGATAAAATGGTTTGATTAACTCCAGGCGCTTTTTGGAAGAGAGGCGTTGACCGTTGGATGGCTGGGTCATATACTGGGTCATGTATTCTAAAGGGAGTGCGTGGCTGGCTATAAGGAGCTACAGTGTTATTCGCCATGTCGTAGTGTTACGGTGGATTTACGGTGTTGCGATACCGGCAATTGCTGATTGGTTTGTTGTCAAACCCCTCGCAGCTGGTGAGTGCTGGGTTCTGCCAGCTATCGTGCCTTCACGGCGATGCTAAACGTAGCATCGCCGATAACGCTTCGCCAGATATACCGAAGCCCGTGTGTGAAGAAGAAGTATGTTGCCCTCCCTCGGTTTCCAGAAGGTACGTTGTGTGTGCAGTTATGTACCATAGTGGTTAGCTGCTGCCGATGAGATATCGGAGCCACGGCAAACCTATGTTTGCAATGACTCCGTTGCATCGCAACGGCTGTAGCTAGCGCTTAGCAAGTACTGCATTTCCCGTGGACAGCTACTCATATCATTTCGATATAATAGATGGTAAGTGCTTGTGAAGCGTTTGCTAGAACACGTTCAGCGTTTGATGCTTTCCCCGCAATAGGATAGTTGGCATCGCAACGGCTATAGCTAGCGCTTAGCAAGTATGCCATGAGTGAGTGACAGCCTTGGACTGCCTATTGCATCTTCCATGTGGACAGCTACATCTTCTCGATATCATAGCTGGTAAGTGCTTGCGAAGCGTTTGCTAGAGCACGTTCAGCGTTTGGCTGGGAAGCTGGGAAAGCATGAATAGTTGTGCGCATCGAGCATTCTACCATTACTACTGCTACTCTACTACTCTGCTACTGCTACTCTACTACTCTGCTACCATATTGAGCTGCGCACTAATTCTATCCCCAACCATCTTATTGATGCCACAACTATTGATGCTTTCCCCACACCCAGAGAGTAAGCCTGAATTCGTGCGTTTCTACAATGTTCTCGAGAACAGCACCAGCGGATGCAGTGAAGCCAAGACGGCGGTGACTGTGTTGAAACGCTAGTCCTTTTTCTATCGAGTTGGACTGACGCAAAGGTGCTGTTCTCGAGAACATTGTAGAAACGCAGTCTTGGCTTCACTGCATCTAGGAGGTACGGTTGAATATTAGTAGCTGGACACACCCGTACTGACTGAATGGCAGCTGTCAGAGGAAACGGAAAACAAGCTGTCATTTGATGTTGCATCGCAACGGCTGTAGCTAGCGCTTCGCAAGTATACCCTGTGTGACTTTGAAGTCACCGCCGTCTTGCTTTCACTGCATCTAGGAGGTACGGTTGAATATTAGTAGCTGGACGCACCCGTACTGACTGAATGGCAGCTGTCAGGGGAAACGGAAAACACGCTGTCATTTGAGGTTGCATCGCAACGGCTGTAGCTACCGCATAGCCAGTATACCCTGAGTGACTCCGAGAACCGTGGACTGCCTATTGCATTTCCCGTGAACAGCTACTCATATCTTCTCGATATAATAGATAGTAAGTGCCTATGAAGCGTTTGCTAGAGCATGTTCAGCGTCTGGCTAGGAACGCATCCGTAGTATGGTTCGAAATAAAATTAGTGTGCAGCTCAGTATGGCAGAGACGTTGGTTAGGGATACAATTAGTGCTCATTTAGTGCTCAGCACAATATGGTAGACTCAAGTGATGCCCACAACTATTGATGATTTCCGCACACCCAGGGAGTAAGCCTGAATTCTAGGACGTACGGCTGAATATTAGTAGCTGGACGCACCCTTACTGACTGCATAGCAGCTGTCAGAGGAAACGGAAAACAAGCTGTCATTTGAGGGTGCATCGCAACGGCTGTAGCTACCGCATAGCCAGTATACCCTGAGTGACTTCGAGTACCTTGGACTGCCCATTGCATTTCCCATGTGGGCAGCTATTCACATCTTCCCGATATAATAGATGGTAAGTGCTTGTGAAGCGTTTGCTAGAGCACGTTCAGCGTCTGGCTGGGAAAGCATCAATAGTATGGTTCGAAATAAAATTAGTGTGCAGCTCAATATGGCAGAGTAGTTCTCTCAAGTGATGCCCACAACTATTTAGTGTGCATTAGTGTGTATTAGTGTGCAGCTCAATATGGCAGAGTAGTTCTCTCAAGTGATGCCCACAACTATTGATGCTTTCCGCACACCCAGAAAGTAAGCCTGGATTCTGGCGTTTCTACAATGATTGCTAGCGTCTCAACAGTCACCGCCGCCTTGTTTTCACTGAATGGAACAGCACCTTTGCCTCTAGCGTCTCAACACACTCACTGCCGTCTTGCTGTCACTGCATCTAGGACGTACGGTTGAATATTAGTAGCTGGACGCACCCGTACTGACTGCCTGGCAGCTGTCAGAAGAAACGGAAATGAAGCTGCCATTTGAGGTTGTCATGACAAGCGCAAACACAAGCACAGGCTTTCTGGCTTTTTCACAAACACGTTGGTGACGGATTGCCCTTTGCGGTTCAGCGTGTGCGTTGACTGACACACCCGAGCTTCCTGATATAGCCAGCCCTCATTTGGTTACCACTGGTAGTTGCGCAGCCCTCATTGGATTACCTGGTTACTACATACAGACTGCTAAACACTAGCACAGGCTTTCTGGTGATGCAATGGCCACGTTGGTGACGGATTGCACTTTGGGGTTCAGCGCGTGCGTTGACTGACACAGTTACCGCTGGCACCTATGTATTGGCTAGCGGCAGATGGCGAGGTTTAGCGAGCATACTACGACCGAAACCAGATGGATTTGGTTCATGTCTTATCCCGTCGAAGGCACAAGCATACTGCTGTGTGTCACGGCGTCATTCTTTTTCTCGCTTCATTGACTCTGACATCACGTGACACAGTTAGCCGTTGCATTGGTGTGACCATACAGCGTGTGAGCACTTTTGTAGGATATGACCGTAACGCAGATTGCGCCCCCCCCAAACTTATGCCACGAAGCGCGGCCCTCAGCTGTTCCGACACCATGCGCCAGAGCCTGGGGATTGTTTTGGTCTTTGGCGATCAGAGAGTATGTGTAGGAATATGTCAATACGTGGTTTGCTGTGTATTCCTCCTGATGTGCAGTAATGCACATCAGGAGGAATACAAACCCTGGGAACTGGCTAGAAGATGCTCGCTACGGAGCGTTATGACGCACAGCATGTTTCGCACGGTAACCTCCGTTATATTATTCAGGCGGTATGTGACCCGAGAATGCAAAGGGGAGAATGCAAAGGGGAGCTAATAATAATTTTACATCTACGAACGACCGCCTAATCTAAAGCAGCGAACGCTCAAAACATGGTTGGTGCCTGGTATGCCTAGATCCTTTTTCAGCTTGTCCAGGAAGTGGGTGATCGATCGCGTGAACCACTGCCTACTCAGTTATGTGCCTGGAAACAAATCGCATTTACAAATCGAGCAGCCCAAAAGCTGTATGTGATCTGCACCACGCACGTGAGCTTGATTGATCAGCTTGTGCGTTCTGGGTGTCGGCACCTTTCGTTTTGCTCTTGCAGCCCCTTTGCCCTTTCACTCTGCGTAGGTCCACAGCGGAAAAATCACTGTGTACGTGGGCCACTATTGGAAATGACTGTGTAGTTGGTCCAGTAGCATTATGGGTGCATGCAGAAAGTAAGCGATATGGCCTCTAGGCATGTGCGCCAATCTCCCCGTAAAGCTCGCACAGCTGTTGGACTGCTCGTGAAGAGCTGCTGACTGCTCGTGAAGTGCTGCGAGTTACCACTACATCCAAAGGTCGCTTATGTTGACACAAAGCATGTGCGTAACTGCTTCGCTCGGTTGTAGGATAACGGAAGGCGGTCGCTTGACATCCTAGTATCTGCAGTTGAAGCTGCGCGCTTGCAGCATAATAATGGGGGAAAATCCGTAGTGACAGTTCGTTATGGGGGATGATGTTTTCTATCTGACGGCCCAGGTCGTGGGTTTTCGAGATTATTAGCTTCATATCTCGTTTTCCATTCTTGTGGCAGTACCGTTTCGTGTTCCTTTGATCCCTGTGCTCTATAGGCAACGGGATGTTTTATTCCTTGCCCTCCAGACCGTAGGTTCTACAAGATGTTATGGGCTAGGGTTAGACAGTTTTACCGCTGGCCTCTATGGCTTAGGGATAGGCAGCTTTACCGCTGGTCGAAAATTATACGTGCCCACTAGACCGGAACATGTGGGTGAACAAACGCAGACCACCCTTCAATGCACCAGCCAAAGCGGCAATGCTTGTATTGCCCTGTTTTACTAAAGCTAAGCTCGTGACAGGATGTAAGACACGGACACTTTACGTGAGATGTGTTGTTGTCAAGGACTGTGAAGCTACTTGCTTGTACGCGCAAGAGCGGACAAGACATGGGCGACATCTGCCTCAGCTGGCTTTTAACATGCATTCCTTGGCTTTGTTGCGAAGACTGTGAGCGCTTTGAGACTTCTGGATGGGCGCCTGACGTATTCACGAAAGGAGCATAGGTTTGGGGTTCAACTGTGTCAAAATGCTCTCCTCTCTCCCACCAGGTTGTACGTTGTTCCAGTCGGATTGGGCTTGAGACGAAGCTCTACAACTATACGGGACGATCGCATAGTGTGTTGCTGTAGTTGATTGTCAGCCTTCGTGCATACACTGCTCACGGATACAGGCTGTGCGTCATCTTTTCCCAGTGGTCTTGCCGCGTGCTTCGTGCATCACGTGGAAAACAAAGTTGTATGTCGGCTCTTTCCACTTCGGCCTTATACGATTATATGGCCTTCGGCATTATACGATTATTCAGCAGAGAAGAAAGAGCCGTATGCCTAGCTGCAATTCCTTGCCATATGCCATTATGAATACACGCATTATATTAGTGTGAATACAAACGATTGTAACCCAGAAAGTACGGAACCTCGCCCTCATTTGCACGCAGTAAATTCGGCTACGCTACTGCGTCTTTTGGTTACGCCTTACCTCTGCAGTTCCTGCTGCCTCCCCTCATCCTGGTCACATCCCCCTCCGGACGTGTCGCGCACTTTAGGCAGGCAGTCCGCAAAATAGGATTATTTCAGACAGTACGCATAACCTTTTGGAGCTGCTCCTTGATCTAGTTTTTCTATGGTAGTGCGATTAGTCTCTCGTGCTTACGCTAACACGCGGCACACTGGTGCAGTCGCTGTATGAATGTATGCAGGCGTTTCTCAGGCATATCAACGATTACGAGTTCATACATTCAGAGCAGGCATATCATCATTTTTTGAGAGACACGTACCACACAGGTGGTGAGTATTCTATGCTAGCGCATCTCTGCTGCATACATCCGAATGCTCCAATAATGCTACTGGCATCGCCGCTCTCACAAGGCCTTTTGAAGCCCAGAACGTTCCCGCCAGATGCAGTGGTACCCAGTGTAGGACCAATGCAGCTAGCGTATTGTTTAAACATAGGAAGTTTTAAACATAGGAAGTATGTTCGGCCGCTGTTCATGTGGGGTGCCGGCAATGGTACAACGGGAGAGAGTTTTCCTTGCAGTTTTTCTTGCACGACTGAGATCTCCTGCACGACTGAGATCTCCTGCAGACATTTTTGGGTGGCTACGAGGGGGACAATGTAGATATAGCCTGGTGAGCAAAGCGCACAGTGGTGTGTCAGTGGTCTCCAGACACTTTTGGGTGGCTACGAGGGGGTGAATATGTAGGCTGTGCGTCTAAAAGCAGTGGCCTAGCATATGTGTCAGCGAACGCAGTGTCTCCACAATACAACGATGACAGCTATAGTTTGGGATGCAAGACCTAGCAACAATCCGTTTTTTGATATGCGAGAGCATTGCTTGAAGGTACTGATGACGGTCACACATGTGCCTTGCTGAACATGCTCTCGCATATCAAAAAACGTGTCCACATATATCGAAAAGCCTGTCCACACGTGTGCCGTGCTGAACGTGTTGGGCCTGTAAAACCAGATAGTAGGCAACTCATTAGCGTCAGCCCTTTAATCTGAGCTGTGCTACCTACAGGAGGCTGAGTGAACTTAGGTTCCTTCACCATGTTTGTTGACCAAATGCAGACTGTCCTGATGCTGATGATATAAAGCTTCAAGATTGGTGCGTTACACAGGAAGTACGACGTAGCCAAAGGACGCCATATCTGGCTGGTTGTGCATGTATGTGTGTGTGTGTGTGTGTGTGTGTGTGTGTCTGCCCGGCACGAATATCGAAATTCTGTAACATCGTTACTAAGCTTTTGCAAAAGCTTTTGCACAGGTGAACTACTGTTTCAGTAAACCGTAGCTGGATCTTATCGGAGCATGGCTTCACGTGTATTATTCACGTGTTCACTGCGCAGCAAGTGCGTCTGCGCAATTGAACTGTGTTAACCCGTTTACCTAGGCAAGCGGCAAACGTGTTTAGACAATTGCTACGGAGCACTGAGCATAAAATTTTAACACTGAGCGTCCCGATAAAACAGGGAGTACGGCCACAGTTTTGGCGCTTTCTGAAGATCTACTGCCAGCCGCCTACGTGCGACTCCCATCCGAAACATCTCGGGTCGCACGCTATTCGTCAGCGCTGTGCTCCTTCTGAAACATTGGCTGCAAACAGTTTGGAATGGCTTGTGGATTGTGCATCCGCATATCCTCGAGGGCCACCTTGTAGTTGATCGATAACGAAGGACTACCGCTCCGTTGATATCAGCTTGTACGCGAAGCATACCGCTCCCGTTCACCTTGCTTTGCTCCGGGTCACTTGTTTGTTCCCAAATTCAGTTCGAATACTCAGCGGCATCTGCGGCATGCAGAGTGCGTTTCGGGGCGATTTAGAATGTATGTTCCTGGCGGCGAAGGTGCCATAGCCTGTTGGGCAGCAGCCTGACTCGAGAAAAGCCCCAATTAGACTCACAATAGGCCTAATAGATTTAGACAGCTGTCGGCTGCATCAGTGCCTCAGTGCATCAGTCAGTGCCTACCCATTTAGACTGCTGTCGATTGCACAAGTGCCTAACGGGCTCCGCACAAGACGGCATGCACGAGGGATGCTTCGCTTAGAAATAGACCAGCTGCACCAGTGATGCCGCGGTTTCTACTTGTACCTTACTGTTCGTATGCACTAATCAGTGGTGTTCGGCGATTTTCTCGATACAGCTGGTAAGCGACAGGGTAGAATGCCTGCAGTGGGAATGAAGCCACGAATGGGAATGAAGCCATGAGGGCCATGAAGCCTATATTGTGCATACACGAGCCACACTTGTATAGCTCATATGTTCGCAAGCGGCAACACTAATCAGCGCTTCCATGCATTTGTGTCTTCAAACTCAAACAGCCAGTTGAAACAGCCAATTGCTGTCAGTTCTGTTTACTGCATGCTCGCAGGCTTACTGGCGTGAGGCGGCTCTCCAGGAAGTTCGTCCCCGTGTTCAACCCCTAATTGGCTCCTAGACGGCTGAAAGCACACACTAGTCCATAAATGACATTAGGACCAATATACGCCTAGCACATCCTATTACCTAAACAGCATTACGAACTTGCCAATACGATGTGGATTTCCGTCGCGCCCTTTTCCAGGATGTCCGTTGCTGTATAGGCCGGAATTACCGCTGCCGTTTCCCTGACGCTATTGTGTCGTAACTAGCTGGACACTAGCATGTTCTCCGTACGCCATATGTAGTTACGACGAAAAATGTTACGCTCGACAGATAGTATGCGGTTTAGGATGCCTACCCGAGCTCATCGGGCCTCGTGTAACCGTTCCTGACGAGCCGTGTCTACCTCACGACTCCTGACATCCGTTTCTCAAGGTGGAGAATTCCTGAGAGCTTAACATGTTTGTGTAATCAACGCGCAATGCGGCTGGACCTTCTAGGCAAATTCAATTGCTTTTGCGCCTGATAAAGCTAACCACGTCGAAAATGAAATATGTATTGCGACAGCGGCAACCTCGGCTCCTGCGGTGTCACATGGTTGATGCAGTGAGTGAGTACATTTAGGAAAAGCACCGGCCGCAAAACAAATTACTACTTCGCGCAGGGAGACACGTCGAATGAGCAGCTTCAGGCAGCATTCCGATATCGCAAACGTTACTACTTCGCGCAGAGAGACACGTCGATGGAGCTGTTTCAGGCAGCATTCCGATATCGCAAACGCGGTATCGCAAACGTATCACCTTGTAGTTAGACCTTTCAAGTTCTTCCGCAGTTGATACAAGCAATCCAGCGTTTCACACTGAAACGTCAGACATTTTTTATTTACGCTCAAAGACATTGGCATTCTATTTTCGATTTTGTGGAGCACACGTGTGCACTTAGCGATTCAGTTCTTATGCACTGAGAGATTCAGTTCTACCTCACAACTTAGGGCTTAACTTGGCAGAGTTCACGCATTAATTAGTGGAAAGCCTGCGCGAAGTCAACATAAAGCCTATGGAAAGCCACTAATTAAGTTGCCTAGTTAGACTTCGCGCATTACTTGCAGATGGAGTTCACGCATTAATTAGTGGCTTCCAGCAGTCAAACGGCTAGGTAAAGAAGAATGCAGATGCAGAACACGAATGGTTTTATAGACGTTGGTAAAAAGAATGCAGGTACAGAAGACCACAACTTAGTCTTCACTTCCCGTCTAAGAAACCGTTCCTGTTTCACCCCACACAATGCCTCTTTCTCGAAACACAAGCAGCGGAACACACGCAGCAAGGGAATCCTGAGGAGCGTCCGCATCACCAACTTGTCTGCATCTGTCGAGCTCCGTCTACCACTGCCCAAGCAGCAACAACAGCACGTCCTCGTTCTCGACAGTGCTAGTCCGTCTCAAGTCTTCCAAGCAAACCGCTTGCTTTCGAGATGCATGGCTTCCGAGATGCATGGGCTGAGCGTCTCTTTAGGGTTTATGGTTGGGGGTAAGATCCTGCGTCTCCAAGGAGAGGGCCCCCAGCAACTGTTTGTTTCTTATCCACCAGTATGTTTTGCCATCCACCAAATACCCTTGAGACACCATGATCATCACAAGGCTGAACACCCCGCACAATGCTAGGGACCTGCTGTCTAGTGCTACCAGACCCGGCAAAGGCACTGCAGCGTCAGCATCCGCAATTTCTCGTGAATACGCTGGTCAGAGCAGGCCGGGTGCAGTGCACGCCGGAGACCAATAATTCTCTGCCGTATCCACATCAAGGGGTTCTGAGCCCAAAGCCCAGGCTTAGCCTAGAAGTACGAAGTTCACCTTCTATGGCGTATCCACAGCAAGGGGTTCTGAGCCCAAAGCCCAGGCTTAGCCTAGAAGTACGAAGTTCACCTTACCACCGAAGTACATGATTACGAAGTTCACTTTACCACCGAAGTACGTGATGACCTAGGATGCGCGTTGCTGCGAAGATACTGGGCTAGGACTGGGCTAAGAGTGCACTTGGAGCATTCAGTAACATGAAATCACTTATTCCCCTGAGGGGAGGGTTCAAAAAGGGTGTTTTTAAGCTAGAGAAAGGCGTATACTAGATGTTTTACCTTACAGCAGCGATTCCGCTCGTGGTTGTTGCTAGACTAAATCAGTGGCGGGTGTGGCTATTCGCATACGATAGTGCTTCTTCCGATTCGGACACGATAGTGCCTCTTCAGGGGGAGGAAAATATCAATTTGGGCATTGCCAAGGCACTATAAAATCATAGTACATGAATATCAATGTTTAAATTGAATTTATTTGGTCAAGATCTCTTGGATTGTAATGTTTTGGACTGTAATTGTACTGTCATTCCCTCTTCCCTTTGCGGAGATGTCAACGTAGGCGCAGGCTTCTCTAGGCTGAAGGCAATAAGCAAACCGCTAGCCGTCTTCAGGTATTATTACTTCATCTCTACGGCACATATGAGATTAAAAATAGGTATTATTACTATGAGCTTTCATATCCGAGGCAAGCCACAGATACCGTAGTGCGTGTCACTGCCGTTTGTGCGCTGCAAGGGTGTTCTAGAGCTAAGCAGCTGTGCATGGATGCTCCGTAGAGGCTATTGAGGAGCTTATCAGACACTTAGTGGGTTAGCCTTGGATAACGATATGTGTGATACGTGTGTGCCATAATTGCTTTAAACTCTCTGGAAGTACATATTCTCCACATTTGCGATCCGCACCCGCGACGTGTCTGTGCTTTCTTGTGAGCGGCGCCTGCCCGTGGTCACCATCGGCGCACCAAACTTAGACAATCAAACACGAGCATTCCACAACAACTGCACGTCGCTAAATGAATCAACCTCACTTCTATCTTTACGTGCCCATTCTCCGGACGAAAATTTACTTCAGCACTGTAGTGTGTTCTGAGGAACAGAAATTTCTTCTCTTCCCGAAAATGTGCTTGTTTCTATTCGCCATCCTTGCCTGTACATTCCAGATTGGAATGGTACTTGGAGACATTCATGATCCAAAAGACCCGCCACTGTTTTCGTCTACCAACAATTCCGAACAGCCTAAAATAGATGGTATCGTCGCCATAGCGCGCAGAGCGCGGCACGAACCTTCGGGCTTCACTGCACTATCAACGTTGCTCGTATCCTTGGTTGTTGGTTTCCTACTCCTGCGCTGCTTTTTCGCCCTCACCCCCAGCACAAATATTCATAAATTCGGAATGAGCTCGCGAAGGCTAGCCTCTGCAATCGATGAAAAGTGTACCGTGAGTATTCAGAGAGCAAAAAACGGGTAGTCAATGAAATGTTGGTGAGGGGCTGTGTAGCGTTGCATGAGGGGCCGCTCAGCAGATCCGTTAGATATTAGCTTCTAGTTGAGCGTCCACGACGCTGTAGTGTGGGCCAGCGTTGCAGAAGGTGAGCCGCGCAAACTTGGGATGCTGCCTCGTAGGTTAGCCGGCAAACTTGGGATGCCGTTGTTGCAGCTTCATAGCATACAAGCATACGTGCATTTTGTGGGTACTATCTCCGATTCCCCTTCGTGGTCATTGTCTATCTGTGTGTGCCTCGGTGAGTTGTATCCTTCTTGAACAACTCTCAGATTGATTGAAATCGGCGAGCCCCAGAACGCAGAGGTGTGGAAAGCAACGGTGCTCAGAAAGACAGTCCTGCAAAGGTGTGGTTGACGGAACCATTGCAGATATGTGAATTTGCATCCTCCTGTCGGACACTGAGTTGCGTCCATCTGCACTTCGCTGCGCACTGGATCTGCAGTGCAGGTGGACGCAACTCACAGGGGGCTTGTCAGTGTTCGACGACGCCTAGCTTTTAAGGATGTGTGCACGATACTGTGAGGTACTATGAGGCTGTAACAAACATGCAGCGCGACAGCTGCCCACGTGTCACGCACAGAGATGATGTCCCTGCGGAGTTGGATTCCTCGCTACAAACTCGCCGCGGACTATGTCCGTATAGTTAGTTGGGAAGCGGCCATTGCAGCTGCAGACGCTTGTCCTAGTGTACATCCACAAGTGGTTTGCGGTCAACTATCCAACAGACTGGAACCGGTTTGGTTAGTTGACCCCTTGGTAACTAGGTTGCACTGTGACTGGGATGATGCGGGTAATTGGCGGAAAGCACGAGGGCTTGACGGGGTTGTACTACAAAGCCATGTAGAAGTTAATTCGTAGTCGCGCTTGTGTCAATTCAATGCAGTTTCGTGATGGCTCGCACGCCTGTGTGTGTGGAGTAGTCCATTGTTCACGGAGTTGTGGCAAGGGCCGTGGAGCCGTAGGGCCTAACTCCGTCAAGAGCTCTACACGACCGTGTCGGCAGGAGGTATGTAATTGCAGAAATAAGTATCACTGGAAATAAGAGGTCACAACAGGGTCACAGCGTGCCTGTTTAGAACAGCTGCTATGTAATTATTGTGTTCCTAAATATTGCTGCTCAAAATGCAGGGAGGCAAATCAGATTTGCATGTATGCTGAGCAGCAATATTTAGGGAGGCAACTATGCTGAGAATGCAGGAGGGCAAGGGTTGTGCTAGGGCTGGCCACAGCACCACTGGCAGAGAACCGAGTCTCCCCCTCGAGCGATGGCGAGAATTTCGGGAAAGGTATTACAGCGTTCCCAGGGCAACATGAAACTCACCCCCTCTAGCAACGGTGAGTTTCATTGTTGCCCTAGGAACGCTGTAATAGCTTTCCCAGAGGGTGCCAGTACTGCGGCGGCAGAAGCAACCCTGAAACCGAAATGAAGCGTTGCGCTAGGTATGGCACCTGTCTCCTGCAAGACGGAGTAGCCAGGAAAAGGGAATGAATGACATGGGTTTGCCTCTGACCGCCTGCAAATGTGATGAATTTCCGTTCTGCATCTTAGTCGACGAGGGCCAGGAACGTTGAATTTCAAATATAAGGCATAGCAAACGGCGCGAGCTTACAAAAATGTGCTCCCCCATCCAAGCATGCTCTGAAGGGTAAGCACTGGGTTCAACACTCAGCGGTGATGCAGCACTGACGAAGAGATAACGGATTTTGGTGAGGCAGTGGAACTATGTGTGGAGGCACCTCCACAAATACCGCTAATGACACTGCAATCTCAGCACTCCAAGGAGATTTCCATTTCGTGCTTGGAAGTAAATGCTGTTCACAGCATGTGCGCTATTTGGTGTCTCATGCATCGCATTTTACCATGAGAAAGCTCTTTACAGTATCAGTAGAAGCTTACCCGTATGCTGCGCGTGCGCTATTCACCCCACGCCTTGCTAGTACAATACACTGGCGAAAAGCAGGAGGTGCAGCCATAATTTTGAAGAAGCACTATATTTAACTGCGGCTCAACTGTTGCCTGGCTGGTGATAACCTAGATGAGCATGCAGAGTTGTTTAATACAGGTGGTAAGGAACTAGGCTTTTTTGTTGGGTTTGGGGTTAGGATTTAGGATTTAGGTTTATTTAGGAACACATAATTGTGGAATATGTTTTACCCCCTTACAATTATACAGATCAGTCTGTTACAGTTATGGATTAGCTTTGATATCAAAGGTTTATTTAGGAACACATAATTGTGGAATATGTTTCACCCGCTTACAATTATACAGATCGGTCTGTTACAGTTATGGATTAGCTTTGATATCAAAGCCTGCGCTACTGAGAATGCCAGCTTCTCCAGAACTGGGCTGCGATCAGGTGGTAGGTGTGCCGTTATCGAAAGCACCCACGTCCTTGGTTTTCGGGCTTTCCACAGGACACAGAAAACGCTTCATATAAGCGCCAAGCTCCCTGCCCAGATACACCCGGCCATTGGCGTTCTCTGCTCACCGGTACGCAAGCCATATCCGCAGCAAGATCCGCTACAACATCTGCCGCACTCCTTGTACCCTAGCTGACGACGGCAATGCAATATGGCTACTGCACTATCATCCGAACCCAGGAGGTGCGTTAGGAATGGAGGTAACTGTGAAAAACGGGAAACGTGCTAGGATCTCGAGTCAGCCCACGCCCCATACGGGTGCACGATTTGGACAAACTGCGAAACTCGTGCGTAGATCAAGGTTTAGCTTGTTTGTTGTTAAGAATGTGTCAAGGTGAGCATGGCGTGATCAGATGTAGCCGTGTGTATGCAAATGAATTTGCTCCCAGTGGATGCAGAATAGTACCAGAGCTAAATTGACTTAGATGCCTGCGTCTACCACTGCAGTGCCATGAAGTGGGTTCGTTGGCGGATCAGATGGTGCGGCTTTGGTATTCTCACTCGAGTCGAACGGACTTGGTTCTCTACCTTGTAGCAGCAGCTGCGATATCGTTGGGCAGTTTGCGGGAGATGGGGCATGTCGTCCTTTGGATGTCTTTCTTGGACACGAACTAGATGAAGAGGCTACCCGTATGCTGCAGCGGTGACACTGCACGGAGAAATAAGCATGAACATGACCCCAACCATGAAAAACAGGGCAACTCCGATACATGATTAGGCAATCCTTAGGAACAAGTCTAGGCGAGGAGGTCCTTTTAGTGAGCATGCTTCGTTCAGTCGCTGTGGGAATACCGTTGTGCATGCATTGAGCGCAGCCAGTGCGTTGAAAATAT
>NW_013566791.1:7500-15094 GCF_000499605.1 Eimeria maxima | reverse complement strand
CAACAACAACAACAACAACAACAACAACAACAACAACAACAACAACAACAACAACAACAACAACAACAACAACAACAACAACAGAGACAGCAGCAACAGCAGCAACAGCAGCAACAGCAACAGCAGCAAGAACAACAACAAGAGAGACAGCAGCAGTACCTGCAGAAGGACAAACAGCAGCAGCAACAGCAGCAGCACCAACAACAACCGCAGCAAGAACACCAGCAACAACAGCAACAGCAACAGTATGACCACCAACAGCAGCACAAACTGCAGCAGCAGCAACAGAAACAACAGCAACAGCAACAGCAGCAACAGCCCTTGCTAGTGCAACAATTGCAGCAACAAACGATCCGCCAGCTTTATCAGGCAAATGACTACCAGCAGCAGCAGCAGCAGCAACAACATTTGCCGCAGCAACACTTGCAGCAGCAGCAGGTGCAGCAGCAGCAGAATTTGCAGCAGCAGAATTTGCAGCAGCAGCAGAATTTGCAGCAGCAGCAGCATTTGCAGCAGCAGCAGCATTTGCAGCAGCAGCAGCATCAGCATTTGCAGCAGCAACAGCAGCAGGGTTTGCAGCAGCAGCATGTGCCGCAGCATCAGTATCAGCAGGATGTGCAGCAGCAGCAGCAGCAGCAGCAGCATCAGCAGGATGTGGAGCAGCAGCAGCAACAGGATCTGCAGCAGCAGCAGCAGCAGCAGCAGCAGCAGCAGCAGGATGTTGGTGGCGGTGATTTATCATTGAGGAAATCCGACAGAAATTCTTTGGCTATGTACACAACATTTATTTATTTATTTATTTATTCATTTATTTATTTATTTATTTATTTTATTTTATTTATTTATTTAAATAAATAAATAAATTTAATCTATTTTATTGTTTTGCTTATATATTTATTTTATTTATTTATTTATTTATTTATTTATTTATTTATTTATTTTATTTATTTATCTATCTATGTACCTATCTATCTATTTTGCTTATGTATTTTATTTATTTATTTATTTATTTATTTATTTATTTATTTATTTATTTATTTATTTATTTATTTATTTATTACTAACTTTTTTTATGTGTTTGGTGCTGTTGCTGCTACTGCTGTTGCTGCTGCTCCTGCTTCTGTTGCTGCTGTTGCTGCTACTGTTGTTACTGCTGCTGACGTCATTACTGCTGCTGCTGCTGCTGCTGCTGTTGTTGTTGTTGCTGCTGCTGCTGTTGTAGGTTGTACAGACACCTCTGTCTAACGAGACGGGAGAGAGCAGCAGCAAGACCGAGCAGCAGGAAGATACAGAGGCAGCAGCAGCAGCAGCAGCAGCAGCAGCAGCAACAGCAGCAAGCAGCAGCAGCAGCAGCAGAGGAGGAGACAGCAAATATAAATAATAATATAAAAGGAGACACTTTTATAAGAGAATTCTATAGAGGATATACTTGGGGAGGAGACACAAGAAAAGGAGACACAGGAAGAGGAGACACAGGAAGAGGAGACAACAAGGAAAAAGGAGACACAGGAAGAGGAGACACAGGAAGAGGAGACACAGGAAGAGGAGACACAGGAAGAGGAGACACAGGAAGAGGAGACATATATAGAGGATATAGCTGGGGAGGAGACACAGGAAGAGGAGACACAAGAAGAGGAGACACAAGAAGAGGAGACACAGGAGGAGGAGACACAGGAAGAGGAGACACTTATAGGGGAGAAAAGAAGAAAAAAGGAGACAGGGAGGAGAATAGATATACAGGGAGCAGCAAGAGCAGCAAAAGAGGAGATAATAATATAAAAGGAGACAGCAGCAGCAGCAGCAGCAGCAAGAAAGGAGACAAAAGAATAAAAGGAGACAATTTAGATACAAATATATTTATTAAGGGAAATATATTTAGGAGAGACAATTCATTGAGGACAAGAAGAGCAGCAGCAGCAGCAGCAGCAGCAGCTGCTGCTGCTGCTGCTGCTGCGCTACAGCAGCGAAGTCCCTTAGCCGATAAACAAGAAGAAACAAATTCTAACACCAGCAGGAGCAGCAGCAGGGGTAGCAGCAGGTGCAGCAGCAGTAGCAAGAGCAGCAACCGCAGCAGCAGCAGCAGCAGCAGCAGCAAAGATCCCTTGAGTCTTGTTGCTGCTGTCCCCTTACACTTTGCTAGCAGCTACCCTAGGCATAGAAGAAGAGGTGTCTCCTTTAGCAGCAGCACCTCCCCACAAGCAGCAGCAGCAGCAGCAGCAGCAGCAGCAAACTCAAACATCAACAACCAGCAGCAGCAGCAGCAACTGCAGCAGCAGCAGCAGCAGCAAATGCCAGCCTTCTCTGCTACATTTATGGCGGCATTTGGCCTTAAGAGGCCAGGAATTCTTCTGTGGGGTAGTGCACAACCTCAGCAGCAGCAGCAGCAGCAGCAGCAGCAGCAGCAGCAGCAGATCCTGCTGCGTCAGCGTTCTTTTGCTGCAGCAAAGACACAGCAGCAATATTATAATAAGAGAAATATTTTTAATTAATTTGTTTTATTTAATTAATTAACTAATTAATTTATTTATTTGTTTATTTATTTATTTACTTATTTATTTATTTATTTATTATATGTATTTATTAATAAATAATTAATTAATAAATATAAATAAAATTAAATATTTTATTTCTGTCTTTTGTTTGCCATACAAATCGACCAACTAACGCTGCTGCTGCTGCTGCTGCTGCTGCTGCTGTTGCTGCTGCATCAGCAAAAGTGCTACAGCAGCAGCTGCTACTGCAGCTACTACTACAGGAGCAGCAGCTACTGCAGCAGCAGAAGCTACTGCAGCAGCCGAAGCTTCTGCAGCAGCAGAAGCTATTGCTGCTACTGCAGCAGCAGCAGCAGCAGCAGCAGCTGCTGCTGCTGCTGCTGCTGTTTATCCATCAAGGAAGCACTTCATAGATCTAAGATCATGAGGTACAAGCAGCAAAGGAGAGCGAAGGGCATCAACAGAACCAGGAGGGACACGTAGATGCAGTACGTGCTCCTCTCCATCTAGCTGCAGCAGCAGCAGCAGCAGCAGCAGCAGCAACAGCAGCAACAGCAGCACAGGTAGAAGCAGGGTGTTATATCAATACAGGCATACGCAAACTGCAAGGGTTTAGGGTTTTGGTGTATTTAAGGGTTTCTCTATGAATTAGGGTTTAGGGTTTAGGGTTTAGGGTTTAGGGTTTATGATGTGTTAGGGTTTATAAATAAGGATTTATAAATGAGGGTTTATATCCAACAAGTACCTCTATGAGTACCTAATTAGTGTTTAGGGTTTAGGGTTTAGGGTTTAGGGTTTATAATGAATTACCTCAACACTGCAGCAATGAACAAGAAATGCAACATTAGCAGCAGCTAAACCCTTAGGGTTTGTAGTAGAGGGTACAGCTAATATTGCATTTAATAAACTGATGGGGGGCCCCCTATAGGGGCCCCATTGTAATCTTGAGCTCTTTGTTGCTACGCTCCCTGAGTATATACATACATATACATACAAGACCTCCTCCTCCTCCTGCTGCTACTGCTGCTGATGGTGTGCCTGCTGCTGCTGCTGCTGCTGCTGGTGTGGCTGCTGCTGCTGCTGATGGTGCTGGTGTTAGTGTTTCTGTTAGTGTTGTTGGTGCTGCTTTTCGTGTTGCTGCTGCTGCAGTTGCTGCTGCTGCTGCTGCTGCAGTACCTGCAGGAAGGGCAGAGAGAGGCAATGCAGCTCTTAGCTTTAGCTGCAGCAGAATACACCGCGACAGCAGCAGCCGCACAGTTTGTGCAGCAGCAGCAGCAGGGGCAGCAGCAGCAAGAGGAGACACCCCAAAGAAGTACCGACGCATCCATAGACGACGCAGCAAACGCATGCGCGCACCGTCAGGCTGCAGCAACAGCAGCAACAGCAGCAGCAGCAGCAGCAGCAGCACACACACAGCATATATAAATAATAAAAAAGAGAAAATAAAATATAAATAAATAAAAAGGAGACAATAAATAGATAAAAAGGAGACAATAATAAATAAATAAATAAATAAATAAAAAGGAGACAAAAAAGGAGACAAAAAGAGGAGAAAAAAGGAGACAAAAAAAGGAGACAAAAAAAGAGACAAAAAAAAGAGACAAAAAAGGAGACAAAAAAGGAGACAAAAAAGGAGACAAAAAAAGGAGACAAAAAAAGGAGACAAAAAGAGGAGAGAATATTTACCGCTACTGTCCCTTCAAGCTTAGGTAGAGGAATGACCTCTACTCTATGACTTGCTGCTGCTGCTGCTGCAGCAGCAGCAGCAGCAGCAGCACCAAGATACTGTCTCTGCTGCTGTTGCTGTATTTGTTGCATCTGTTGCATTTGTTGTTGCATTTGTTGTTGTACTTGCTGCTGCATTTGCTGCTGTATTTGTTGCATTTGCTGCTGTTGTGCTGTTGCTTCCTCTATAGTATCAGGTAATAGGTGCCTATACACCCCAGCTAATTCATGAGAAAGAGAAGGATTATCTAATATAATTACTAAATCAAACATAAATAGATCTATTAATTGCTGCAGTTGCTGCACAGATACTTCCTTAGGGGCATTCGCTATCATACCTGCAGCAGCAGCAGCAGCAGCAGCAGCAATTGCAGCAATAGCAGCAGCAACAGCAGCAGGAATAACAACGATAGATGTCTTAACACAGATATCCACTATCCGCTAGCTAGCTAGCTAGCTAGCTAGCTACAGCAGCAGCAGCAGCAGCAGCAGGTGAAGGAGAAATTTACCTGAAGCAGCAAGAGAAGGAGGTTGTGTCTCATGATAATTGCTGCTGCTGCTGCTGTCTTCTTTATCCTCTGCATGCATTTGCTGCTGCAGCAAGGATTGAGTAAATGCAGCATAAATAGATTTACTTATGCAGCAACATAACCAACAAAATAATTCATAACTTAATTCATTAGGATTATTATATAATATATCTGATACATTATCTCCTGCTGCTGCTGCTGCTGCTGCTGCTGTTGCTGCTGCTGCTGCTGCTGATGCTGCTGATGGGTCTGTTGATGGGTCTGTTGATGATGCTGCTGCTGCTGCTGTTTCTGCTGCTGCTGCTGCTGCTGCAGCATCTGATGATGACGGGGTATCAGTCTCTGGTAGTTCAACATCTGGGGGTGCTGGTGCAGCAGCAGCAGCAGCAGCAAATCCGCTGCTGCTGCTGCTGCTGCTGTCTCCTTCAGGTACATAGCTGCTGCTGCTGCCTATAAAATAGTACAAAGGATCCTCAGGTGTATCCGCATCTAATGACCGACAGACGCAGCAGCCTATACACCCGGGAGGCATTTGTAGGGAACTTTTATCACAACTCCCTCTGCAACGCATGCATACACCCTAAACCCTAAACCCTAAACCCTAAACCCTAAACCCTAATCCCTAAACCCTAAAAATTTTTTGACCATAAACCATAAACCCTAGACACCGCTTTGTTGCTCAGAACGTGTACATCCATCGTTAAGGAGATTATCTAAGGGGGCTTCTGAGGGGGGGCCCCTGAAGGGGGGCCCCTGAAGGGGGGGCCCCTAATGAGTATAGAAAAGGGTACCTTGCATCTAATTCAAGGAAGAGGGGAGTCCATCCTTCCCTCATGGCATAATTACAAAGAATTTGGCAAACGCTGCTCTTCCCGCTACCTCCGCTGCCTGTTACTAATACCTGCAGCAGCAGCAGCAGCAGCAGCAGCAGCAGCAGTAGCAGTAGCAGCAGCAGCAGTAGAACCACGGTTACTTCTTCTCCTGTGCTCATAAATGTGCCTAACTAGCTGCTATAGCTAGCTATCCATGTAGCTAGCTAGCTGGCTAGCTACAGGGCAATTCACCTAGCTAGCTGTGTAGTTAGCTGGTTAGCTAGCTGACTATCTATCTAGCTAGCTATATAACTAGCTAGCTAGCTAGCTAGCTAGCTGGTATACAACGTACCCTGGGTCCTATTGTTTGTGCTGCTGCTGCTGCTTGTCTTCTTGCATGCAAAACAGAACTTAAATTCAACAAAAAGGACATCAAACGATCTGATGCCTCGTACTCCTGCAGCAGCAGCAGCAGCAGCAGCAGCAACAGCAACAGCAGCAGCAGCAGCAGCAACCGCAGAAGGAACAAGATCACAAATAATAGCATCAGGAACAGTAGCAGCAGTAGCAACATGAGCAGCAGCAACAGCACCAACGACAGCAGCAACACCAGCAACAGCTGCACCACCATCAGCACCATCAGCAACAGCAGCAACAGCAGCAACAGCAGCAGCAGCAGCAGCAGCAGCAGCAGCAGCAGCATACTTGCTGCACAGGTCCTCTGATTTGTAGTTGGCATCCTCCCCAACTAAAGATGGCGATCCTTGCTGCAGCAGGAAGAAATACTTCTATCTCTGGCAGCAGCTCGAGGCCAAATATTTCTGCTGCTCCTGCTGCTGCTGCTGCTGCTCCTCCTGCTGCTCCTCCTCCTCCTGCTGCTCCTGTTCCTCCTGATGAGGAAGAGGAAGAAGAGGAGGAGGGGGGGGATGATGTACCTATTACTGATGAAGAGGTAACTCCTGCTGCTGTTGGGCCACCTGCTCCTGCTGCTGCTGCTGCTCCTGCTGCTGCTGCTGCTGATCCTGTGCGACCACCACGAGCAGCACCACCACGATCTGTTGTTGGAGGCCCCAACAGCTGCAGCAGCAACACAGCAGCAGCAGCAGCAACAGCAGCAGCAAGAACAATACAAAAGCAGTACCACCACCACCAACAGCAGCACGAGCAGCAACACCAGCAGCAACAGCAACAGCAGCAACAACAGCAGCAGCAACAGCAGCAACAACATTACCTTAACAGCAACAAGTTGTGTATCCTCTGCTGCCTCATCTATTTCTTCTCTTTCTTGTGGGTCTGCTAATACAATCCTTAATTCCCTCATTGCCTTTAGGTTTATTACCCTTACTGCCCTCTTATTATTTAGGGTACTATCATTTAATGGGGGGGCCCCCAAGGGGCCCCCCAACGGGGCCCCCAATGGGGCCCCCAAGGGGGCACCCAGGGATGTACCCAAGGGGCCACCCAAAGGGGTTCCACCTCCACCTACAGTACTACCCATTGATGCACCCATTATTGCACCCACAGATGTACCCATTGGGGGCCCCATAGGGGCCCCCATATTAGGACCCATAGGGGCCCCCATGGCGGTACCCGAGGATGCTGCAAGGGCAGAGGCAGATGATGGTGGTGCCCATATATAGGGGGATTCTCCTATAGAGTTGCTGCTGGCTGTTGTTGCTGCTGTTGCTGCTGCTCCTGCTCCTCCTCCTCCTGCTGTGGATGGGACTCCTGCTGCTGCTGTCTGCCACAGCTGCTGCTGCATGTTGACGAGCTCAGCTATGTGCGCACCATACGGGAGGCCCCTGGGGGCCCCTCTAGAGGCCCCTCCTCCTTATTCCCTTCCCTGGGGGACCCCCAATGGTTTAGGGCCCAATTATTATTATAAATATAATAAGGAAAAATAAAGAATTATAAGGAGGGTTTAGGGTTTAGGGTTTGCCTATACGTACACCGGAGGGTATAGATCCGTGGGGGCCCCCCCCTTTTTCTTCCTTTTCCCTCCTAATTAAGCAACAATTTATATTTATTTCTTTAT
>NW_013566791.1:0-2500 GCF_000499605.1 Eimeria maxima | reverse complement strand
TGTATTTATTTATCATATAAACACATTATCTTCTTCTTTTTTCTCTTGTATACCTAAGGCTTCTCTTATTAACAATGTTGCCTCCCTCTCGTTATAACAGCAGCAGCAACCAATGTCCTCTCTCTTCCTGTTAGCAGTAGTAACAGCAGCAGCAGCAGCAGCAACAGCAGTAGTAGCAGCACCAGCAGCAAGAGGAGGATGGTTAATCTGCTATACCTAGTACTTAACCCCACCAATTGCATGTATGACCTTGAACTATAAACCCTAAACCCTAAACCCTAAACCCTAAAAAAGGGTTTACAGGTGTCTTAAACACCTCCTAAACCCTAATCCTTTATTGTTAAGGACAGGAGTGTGTGTACACCAGAAAACCCTAAAGGGGGGACATTATTTGTATATGAGCTGCCTATACACCTGAATATTACCTATAAATATCCTTAACAAGATGCACAAGGAGACAAACTTGTTTATAAAAAAGAAGAAAAAGAAATAAAAAATAAATTCTTTTATTAAAGATAATAAACAGCTCATGGGGTGTATGCGCAGACACGCGAGGGAAAAAAGAAATATACACTAGGCCGTTTCCTATTAACTCACCGGAACCCTAACCCTAAACCCTAAACCCTAGTTATTCAGGAGAGGGGTTAGAGGGGGCCTCTTGCTTATTTCCAGGGCCTCCCTTTTGTTTAGGGTTAGGGTGAGGCCCCTTGGTGTTTAGGGTTTAGGGTTTAGGGTTTAGGGTTTATAGAAGAGAGGAGGTCCTCCCATCAACTGCATGATACCTGCTGCTGCTGTCTGTCCCCACGCCGTAAACCCTAAACCCTAAACCCTAGGCAATAAATTCTGTGGGCCACATCACTGCATGCAACGCATGCGTGAGGCCGTAAACCCTAAACCCTAGATCCTCCCTCCCGTGCTGCAGCTAGCAGCAGCCCTCCTACGTGTAAGTTTTTTGTTTCTTTTCCTCCTTTCCCTAAGGTATTACAATAAGTTATAATATATTGCTAATATAATTATATACAATTAGTGCATTTGCTGCTGCCGCTGCTGCAGCACGCGCTGCACTGCAGCAGCAAATACAGTTGGGCTCTCTTTCTGCTGCATGCTAACACACTAAACCCTCATACTACTAGGGGGGCCCCTCTAAACACTAATATGATTACAAGGGGCCCCTCATAATATTAATTATTAACAAAAGCTAGCGGCAGTGTGCTGTCTAGACACCTCGAGTCTTTTTTCCCCCCATATATATGTGGGGGCCCCCAGAGGGGGCCCCTCCAACCTGCAACAAGACCTGATAACTCCTGAGCAGCAAACCAAAGGATGAGGGGGGCCCCATGCTGCACCTTGACACTGAGGCAAGCAGCAGCACCAAGAAGCAGCAGCAGCAACAATAACAACAGGTAAGCAGCACCAACACACACATCAGTCTACAGCACACGAGGCAAGAGGCGGGGGCCCCCTAATGCAAGAGGGGGTCCCCTGATACAAGATTTGGGTCCCCTGGTGCAAGAGAGGGGGCCCCTTTATACTGATACACGAGGGGGGGTACATGGACAAAAGGGGGGCCCCCAAAGGTGATGGTAGAGCAAAGGAACCGGAGCCAGCTGGGCAATTGGATAAGGTAAGGGGGGCCCCTGAGGAGCGTAGCTAGTTGCTAGTTCTGCTGAGGTGTATATACACCGTAAGTTGCATGCAGCAGCAACTAGCAGCAGCAGATATCTACAGAGGCAATAGAGGCTTTCTTTGGTGTCTCCATGTAGCAAATTGGCGGCACCTTCCTGCTGGTATAGACCCTAAAGTGGGGGCCCCCTTTATAGGGTACAGGGGGCCCCAATAAAAGGAAATAGAACGAGGAAGATAGCAACAAAAAGGAGACAGAAAGGAGACACACAAGAGACAGAGAGGGGCAGCAAAACGCCGTACTTGAGGTGTACATACACCTCAACCTACACTACAATCAAGAATTTAACGAGGCCCTAATTGTATATACACTGCATGCAGTGTATATACACATAAGCATAAACCCCACAGCCCCAGGCCCTGCTGCCTGAGGGGACCCACTGCAGCAGCAGCAGCAGCAGCTGCTGCTGCTGCAGCAGTAAAAACACCTGTGTAACCCATCTTTATAAGAGAGTCTCCCTTTCTTTTCCCTCCTTCCTCTGTCTCCGAGCTGCCTGTACACCTGAACTTCTCCCTCCCCTGCAGCTCGCAGCCATACAGGGAACGAAGATCCGCAGCAGCAGCAGCAGCAGCAGCAGACCTAGGGTGTATAAGTGTGGGATCGATCCAGCCTCCTCCTGTATTAGAGTGGGATCGGATCCCTCCGGGTATATATATGTGGGATCGGATCCCAGTGGGTGTATAGATGATGTGGGATCGGGATCGGATCCCCTGTGGGTATACAGATCTGTATATAGGGATCGGATCCAAGCGTGCGTGTGTATAGATAGGGGATCGGCTTATAGGGGGTATATATATATATATATATATATATATA
>NW_013566790.1:7500-14802 GCF_000499605.1 Eimeria maxima | reverse complement strand
ATATATATATATTGTATATTTTTGTCATGGGTGTGTGTACATACACCGCAAATTATTAATTATTTTTTATTGTAAACTTGGAGGGGAACAACAAATAAAATATAATTAGGGTTTACGGTGTATAGGCAGCTAATATATCGGTCAATAAACCCTAAAACCCCTAAACCCTAAACCCTAAAAACCCTAAAACCTAAACCCTAAACCCTTGAAATAGAGAGTTCTCTTGAGGCTCAGTCAGAGATGAAGGGAGAGGGAGGAGGAGAGGCATTCTTATTATAAACCCTAAACACTCCTACTAACGAAGAATACCCTAAACCCTGACTAAACCCTACGTAAACCCTACATAGACCCTAGGTAAACCCTTGCTAAACCCTAGCTAAACACAGGGTTTAAGGAGGGAGTGTTGCTCCCCTCCTATAGGTCAAGAGATGCAAAGAGACGAGGGGGCATCAGCAAACCCTCCATGTACCTACAGTTGAGAGCGAAGGGTTTAGGCTTTTTAGGGTTTAGGGTTTAGGGTTTAGCTCGAGCCCCAAGACACGCATGCTCAGAAGCAACTAGGCAGAAGACTTAAAGAGGAGAATAAAAGGAAGAAAGAAAGAAGAAAAAAAAGGAAGAAAGAAGAAAGAAGAAGTGTTTATATAAATTTATACAAAAAAGCATTAGAAGAAATGCGTGTTGCATATATAACACACAAACCCTAAACCCTCAACCCTAAAAACCCTAAACCCTAAAAAAAACCAAGAGCAACCTAACGGCTTAGCTGTCTTCTTCTGCTGTCTACAAATAGAAGGATTAAATAAAATAAATAAATATTAATTTAAATTAAAATAAATAAAAAACAAGGGGAACAATTTATTAAACAGAGCAGTAGTTAGTTATATATATATACACCGGTGGTACCTAATGCAAATAGCCACGAGGTGTACATACACCCCAATTAAATATATTTATAAATAAAAAAATTATATTTACATTCATTTTTATGTTTTTATTTATTTTATTTAAAATATTCTGTTCTTTTAAAGGTCCTATTACCGCCATTCGTCGCTGGCTGGTGTCGTGGGGCTGTCTAGACATAGCCAGGAACCCTAAACCCTAAACCCTAAACCCTAAACCCTAAATTGTAATATTTAGGGTTTTTGAATTCTTTTATGCATTAATAAAGGAGAGGTGGCACAACAAGACCCGGGTGACCTGCCACCCCCGGACATCTCCGTGCAGCAAACAGCCTCAACGGTCCGTCATAAACCCTAAACCCTAAACCCTAAACCCTAAACCCTTAACCCTAATTTTCTCATTTCAGCGTGTGTTATCCATTCCTCCCCCCTCCCTCTTTACCACACAAGAGGATCAAAGTGTTTCTTTTGTATTGGCGAGCCTCCTCCTCCTCCTCTTAGTATTAGTCAACGAACCCGAGACTCCAAACCCTAAACCCTAAACCCTAAACCCTAAACCCTCGTTTTTTGTGTAATTTTTAACATATGAATATATAATTTTCGGTAAATATATAAAGTTTGTGGTGTACGTACAGATAAAGATGAGAGTATTACGTTTATCTGCATATTTATTGTCTGGTGGTTCTGCAAAACCTCATTGGTCTGTACCTCGTGAATATTTATTTGGACCCTCTAGACCAGATAAATACCATTATGGAGAAAACCCTAATTATAATTTTTTTCTCCTTTTTATTAGGGGTATAAGACCCCAATTAGAGGCAGCAGCAGCAGCAACTGCTGCTGTTCTTGGTAATGCAGCAAGGGCTGTTATTAACCCTACAAGACAATTCGTACTCAAACATAATCCAGATCTCAGACTCGTAAACCCTAAACCCTAAACCCTAAACCCTAAACCCTAAAAGAACCCTAAACCCTAATACCCGATATATAGGGCATTGAAGAAACTAACCTCATAGGCAGAAACCCTAAACACGAATCAAGAGAGAGGGAACCAAACAGTACCAACACCAGCAGCAAATATATACAGGCTTTTAGGGTTTAGGGTTTAGGGTTTAGGGTTTGTGCCTCAGCAACTCGTCGCCCTCTCCTCGTTCTTCGCTACTTCGATGTTTATTACCAGCTATTATAACGACACCTACCAGAAGATTGTTGTAAGCTCTAAACCCTAAACCCTAAACCCTAAACCCTAATTTTATTTAATGATTAGTTTTTATCCCTCGGACAGATAAACCCTAATTCCTTTTCTTGTGTATAACCAATTGGTTTCCCTGCGTGTGTAGGATGACTACGGTGGTTTAGGGTTTAGGGTTTAGGGTTTAGGGTTTGTTTGCAGGATCTGACATCTTTATTAGAGTACTATGCAGCTAGGGTTTTAGATGAGGAAGGGTTTTGGTCAACAAAGGAGAAAGAAAGAGAGAAACGTTTGCTGCTGCTGCAGCAGCAGCAGCAGCGACTAGAGTCTTGTTGGTCTGCTGCACTTGCTGCAGCAACAGAAGCAAAAGATTTTAATGTATTATGTGAATATCTTGAGCCTAAACCCTCAAAAAACCCTAAACCCTCAGAAAACCCTAAACCCTCAGAAAACCCTCAAGAGGAAATAGATACACCTATAAGAATTCTTCCTCCTCTCCCTTGGAGGTTTGATCTTCTTCCTTATGGAGAGAATTGTCCTGATTCGCATACCTTCCCTGCACCCAGCCAGGATCTTGTACGGTTTAGGGTTTAGGGTTTAGGGTTTGGGGTTTAGGGGTTTAGGGTTTAGGGTTTAGGGTTTAGGGTTTGGGGTTTAGAGTTTGAAAGGGGTGGGGTTTGGAGTGAAGGGGTTTCACGTTTAGGGTTTTGGGGTTTATGGGTTATGGTTTGGGGGGTTAGGGTTTAGGGTTTAGTGTTGGGGATTTAGGGTTTAGGGTTTAGGGTTTAGGGTTTGACTGTCTGGTTCAGCCCCTTCGTGCCTTCTCTTTATCTTTTACCTCCAATAACCTCTCGGGTAATTGGGGAGATTATGTTAACAGGTACGACCCTAAACCCTAAACCCTAAACCCTAGACGTGAGTACAATCTGCTTAACACTAAACCGTAACCTTATAGGTAGTTGCCATGGATGAGGGTTTGAGGGATAAATGGGGGAGGCGAGGGTTTAGGGTTTAGGGTTTAGGGTTTAGGGTTTGTGCAGGCAAGATAACAAGAACGCCATCATGAGGCCTTCGCGCCCGATGTTTACGGATGTGTTTATTCCTCCTACTAAATAAATATGCTTGTTGTATACCAAGGGTTTAGGGTTTAGGGTTTAGGGTTTAGGGTTTAGGCTTGAGACGAGCAACCCTAAACCCTAAACTTGAACTGTCGTTTTAAACCCTTTTATTTGTTGCTTATCTGTAAACCCTAAACCCTAGTTATAAACCCTAGTCGTAAGTCTTAGTCCTAAACCCTAGTCCCTAGTCGTAAACCCTCGTCCTAAACCCTCTTCTAGTCCTAAACCCTAATAGTAAGATAGAATACTTCTAGGGAAGGACACAAACCCTAATTGCTGATGGCGTAGAGCCGTAACACTAGAGGCTCGTCGCTAAACCCTAAACCCTCGGGCAAACCCCTCAAAACCCTAATTATGAATCTTCGTGCTAAACCCTTGAACAAAACAACACAAAACCCACAGGAAACATAATGTGTGGGTCGGTGTCTGTTCTAGGGTTTAGCTGTTAGGGTTTAGAGCAAACCCTAGGGTTTAGGGTTTTAGGGTATATGGCAATAACTTTTGTTGTAAACCCTACGATGTTTTTAAGGTTCAACCCTATATATTTAGGGTTTAGGGTTTTCTTTGGTGTTTAGGGTTTAGGGTTTAGTATTCCATTTAGGGTTTGGGGTTTAGAGTTAAGGGTTACCAACGGGAGTTAGGGTTTAGGGTTTGGGGGCCCCTCGTTGGCTACATGGCTTCCGTATAGTTTAGGGTTTAGGGTTTATAGATCATCTTGTTTAGTTATTGAGGTGTTAAATAAAGGAGAAGGTTGAATAAAATTAAATAAAATTAAATAAAAAAGAATAAAATAAATGTTTATTTATATTTATATTTATTTATTCTCTGCTCTGTAGGGAAGCAATCTTCGGGTGTATGCGCAGATATACACCGCAGCGGCGTGCAGTGTATATGTATATAAATAAAGGAAGAGGCGTGCGTCATTTATGTATATTTTTCTTGCATTTTCTTTGTTTAAAATATAAATAAATAAATTAATTTATAATTTTATTGTATTTATTTATAATAAATATGCAAGAAAGCTACAAAGGAGTATATTTATCCTTTATTTTCATGGGCATTATACCTTTTCTTACTAAGAGGGGGGCCCCATTCATCATATAATATTGTATTTATTCTTATTTATAAATTATTTTTTATTTTTTTTGTTTTTTATTTATAATAAAAGATGAATGGCAATTAATTTAAGTCGTCTGTTGCCCTGGAGAGGGGCCAGACGTGTATGCCTGCCTGCCCACGAGGGTTCTAGGGTTTAGGAATTAGGGTTTAGGGTTTAGGGTTTAGTGTTTGTTTATAATATTATTATTCTTCTTCTACAGCGTTACTACCACCGCTGTATTTATTTTTCTCCTCTTTTTCTTTGCATGCAGCAATTTGTGCAGCAGGAGAGGAGGAATAAGGAATAAAGAATAAAAGAAGAACAATATATATAAATAAATAAATATAAATAATACAATTATAAATAATAAATATAAATAAAATAAATATAAATATAAATAATATAATAAACAATAAATAATATTTATTATATATATATGTAGATAAAGAAGAGAATAAATAATATAAATATATAAAATGTCTCCTTCTTCTTCTTCTTTCTTCTCCGTTGGTCGTCGTGGGATCGGGGATCGTCTCCCTACAGCAGATCCATACATAATCAGCAGCAGCAGCAGCAGCAGCAGCAGCAGCAGCAACGACTACTGCCGTATAATACACGACAGTAACAACAGCAACAGCAGCAACAACAGCAACGACTACTACAACAACAACAACAGCAACAACCCCACCACCAGCACCACCACAAGCAGCAGCAACAGCAGCAGCAGCAGGATAAGGGAGTGCAGCAGGAGTTGCTGCATGCAGCAATGCAGCAGAGTATGGGGAGAAGTATGGGGTGCAGCAGCAGCAGATAGTAAATTATTAAGAATAACATGGTTATATGGGGCCCTGCATGCAGCAGCAGATAACGCAATTCCTGCTGCATATAAGGCATTAGAGCAGCAGCTGCTGCTGCCTCCTTCTTGCCTAGGAGCAGCAACAAGTATATATAAATTAGCGCATGCATTTGCATGCCCATTTTGGGGCTTTTTTGTTGATTATTATTATTATTATATATTATTTATATTATTTATTAATATTTTTTTCTTAGGTATATGTATATCCTTATTAAGTACTATCTATTATTCTTATCAATTATTTATTCTTCTTTTCTTCCTTGGTGCTGCAGCAGCAGCAATGGGGCCCCTTACACAGAAGCTACTTGCTGCTGCTGCTGCAGCAGGAGCAGCAGGAGCAGCATTCGGTACTCTTTCTTTTTGCCAAAGTTTAGGAAGAATGATTTCTTTATTCACTATTACCTCTACATCTACTATTCTTATTATAGGTATTAAGGTAATTCATTTATTTATTTATTTATTTATTTATTTATTTATTTATTTATTTATTTATTTATTTATTTTATGTCTTTGCTGTTTGTGGGGAGGGATGGGGGTTTTTTACCGTTCTTCTTTTCTCCTTATAATAATCTTTTTTCTTTATTATTTTATTATTATTATTATTTGCTGCTGCTGCTGCTGCTGCTGCTGCTGCTGTAGTGCTTACTCTGAATAGTTTGTTGCTGCTCTTGCTGCTGTTGATTTGCTGCGTCCTTTTATATGCTTCTCTTTTTGTTGCTGCTGTCTACACAATAACACAGCAACAGCAGCAGCAACAACAGCAGCAGCAGCAGCAACAGCAGCAGTAATGGGGCTGCATGCGTTTTTTGTGTTCAGGGTTGGCGTGTAGCATTGGCATGTTTAGGTATATTGAGTATTGGCTTTGGTATATTATGTCATAAATTATTAGGAGAAAGAGAGTACCTGCAGCAGCAGCAGCAGCAGCAGCAGCAGCGGCAGCGGGAATGGTCTTTTGCAGACTTTGACGCAATACCTCGTCTATCTAAACTCGCAAAAAGTTTAAAAGAATTTCGTTATATATTAAAAAATAAAAGTTTCTGGATAATGCTTATTATGGTAAAAAAAAAAAAATAAGGGTTTAGGGTTTAGGGTTTAGGGTTTAGGGTTTAGGGTTTAGGGTTTATGAATTTTCATGTCCATCACAAAAAAAAATTTCAAATTTTTTTTTTCGTTTCCTCTGAGTGATTTATACATTTGAATTTTTTTTTCCAATTTTTTGAAATTAGGGTTTAGGGTTTAGGGTTTAGGGTTTAGGGTTTAGGGTTTTGTGTGTTTTTTTTTTTTTTTGTTGTATTCAGGGTGTATTGAATGGCGTACCTCGTAGTGCACTAGGGTTTATGCCAATGTGGCTACAGACATGCGGATTAGGGGATGTATTATCCTCATTAGTTGTATCTATTTCTTTATTTTCTTCAATGTTTGTTTCCCTTTTTTCTGGTGCAGTAACAGATATAATACATAAAAAGTATCCAAATCATGGTAGAGCAGCAGTAGCACAGACAGCTATTTTGTTGCGCTGCTTCTTGCTGCTGCTGCTGCTAAGATGTACAGATAGAAGTCCTAGTAGTCTTCCTTCTTTTCTTTTCCTCTCTGCTGCTATTGGCCTACTAGCTGGATGGCCAGGCATTGGGGTTAATAGGCCGGTCCTTACAGAGATCGTACTACCTGACCATAGAGCTACTGTATTCAGCCTCGTAAACCCTAAACCCTAAACCCTAAACCCTAAACCCTAAACCCTAATTTTTATAAATGTTCACTGAAACAGGGATGTTTTTGCATGCGCTCGTTTTTTTTGCTGGTGCTTCTATTGTTGCATGCACTTCTTTTTGCTGTTGCTGCTGTTGTTGCATGCATTTTCCTGCTGCTGCTGCTGCTGCTGCTGCTATTTCTTCAGGTATCTACAACAGAGTCTGTTGGTGCTGCTATATTAGGTGCTCCTTTTGTTGGTTTCTTAGCAGAGAGGGCCTTTGGCTATACCCACCCTCATCGTGCTGCTGCTGCTGCTGCAGCAGCAGCAGCAGCAGCAGCAGGTGGCAGTGGTGGTGCTGCTGGTGCTGGTGGTGTTTCCCCCGCTACAGCTGGCGAAGCTGCAGCTGCTGCTACAACAGCAGCAGATTCAGCAACAGCTGCTGCTGCAG
>NW_013566789.1:0-15956 GCF_000499605.1 Eimeria maxima | reverse complement strand
TATATATATATATATATATATAGGTATCCATTTTTATCCATTCAGCATAGTTCAAAAGGAACGACGGCTGCGAATTCTGGAGTTGCCCAAAGGGGTTTTTCAGTTCGAGTTTTCGAATGCTGCCCTCCCTTTGACTTGACAATACTGCACCAGTCCGCACTCCAGATATAAAATACATATTTCTCAGAACGTTGAAATAATAAAACGCCTGCAAACCCCAGCTATTCATAAGACGATGGCCGTTTCTTGGAATAAAATGCTTCAGAGAAGGTACGCTATTGAACGCGTGTAGTGGCAACAACCTCTACGCGTTTCGAAAACTGCGTCCTATAGTCACTCATTTTGGGTTAGCAACTGATTTGTTGCATGCCATTAAAGTGAGGGCTTAGCTAAACATAAACTCGGCGCAATGAAGATAGGCTGCTGCGCATATTGAAATATAGCATGAGAAGCGTGCCAGGTCTCCGCGGCCCGCGTCACCATGTGCGTACTCTCTGCACAGCAACGGTGTACGTTCGCGAAGCTACTAAGGTCAGAGCAAAATGCTTCACGCTGTTGCCGCGGGCGAGTGTTTCTCCAGATAACGCGGTGGCACTGCACCAAGCGCGTCAGCCCGTACGTCGTTGAAACGCTACCACACAGACGTAGTAGACAGCAAGGTTCTTAGAAGTCGTTCGCACGCAGCACAACACACTGTGGAAGCCAATTCATTTTCGCATTTGTCGTCATAGCAGGGTACACAGGAATGGAGAGGGAGTTTTGCTGTAGTTGGATGTGCATTGGTGACACACCAATGCACATCCAACTACAGGCAAGCTTACACCCCGAATGTTGCGAAGTAGGTGCAGGCAGTTTACCGTTGCTGGGCCGAAGTCGTTTTTTCTTACCGCATTAAGATGCGTGCTGGATGACACACTACAGATATACTCACTTGCTGTGTAAAGATGAGAATATGACCACACAAATGCAACAGGGCAATACTCCACAGAATATAGACTCCACTGTCTGTCGTAGCCAATCTACAATTTGCAGCGACAACCACAACAACGCAACGCGAAAGCACTAATCCACTTTAGACTTCAGTGGAACCATCTAACGTCGCAAGTATATGGCCACATACGCTGTTGGAATGAAGTGGACTGCAGTGCGGCTGTGGCTAAATGCAAAACAATTTCCATCACAACCAGCTGCCGAGCGCACCAAACGAATCATAAAATAACAGATATGTGTCCTGTAAACGTACAGTGCACTTCGCCGTGCATGGTGCACCTCTCTGTAGCTGACTCAACGTCCTACGCGATGACGCACTTGCTCCATTGTCTACAAAGCCCTCCACCACAGCACCAACAGCTTCAAAGGAGATATGGGCAAACCGTCGAAACAGTTTAGGGCTGCGCGAAGGTACAGTTGTGTACCCGTCCCTCCGATAATCTCACTCTCAATCTCAATCTCAGTCCCTCCGATAATCTGGAGGAAATGGTGATGCACGGGTACACAACTGTACCTTTAGTTAACTGAGGGCCCCCTAATCAGGCATCGCCAAACACGGACGTACAGGTGCGTGCAAGATGTACAAGGTGTCAGATATCCGCATGTGCTGTAGTGCATACTCTCTGTATCCTCTGTATCCATCGCAACCATAAAAACATCAACATGCACGGACGCACTGGAGGGTGCGGGATGTACAAGCTATCATGTACCCTCAGGTTGTGGAGAGCACACTCTCTGCATCCATCGAAATCATATTTGGTGAGGCCTTGCCAACGTTATTGAGCATGCCCTGTCAGTATTCCATCTCACTGAGGGAGACATTTTCTTCCACGCATAGCGGTGCACCCCAGGCAAACGGAATACACAACTGCAGCAGCTCCAACTCTTGAACGCGTTGTCTTTCACATGAACAGGCGTAATAGCACCACGTTGCTCGACATGCCGTGACACCCAGTATGTGCATGAGCTTTCGTTTAGAAGGACCGCGCTTACTCAACCACTGTGACAAACATGCTGGTTGAGTAGATCACGCCGTAGGACGCACTGCCTACGAGTCAAACTAGACAGGCCATAAGTATGATTCGTGCCCGAGGAAGTTGTATGACCCATGCCAATAGATGCAGAATGACTGCTTGGTCAGCTGGCCCGCAGTTTGCTACGTGCTCTGCAGGGGCGGCTTTACGTAGAATATTCCTGTAGCAACATGATTATTCTTCGCTGCGCGACACAAGCGCATACGGTTGCTTGCTGCACTGAATCCTATAACAGGCCTCTTGGCTGGCCGGGAAAGGCTCACCCATATGAAGTCAGGAGCTGCAAAGCAAGCAACCTTCCTTTGATTCTCGTGGACACTCTCAAAACCTTTGGAAGGAGAGCGCAAGAGCTCCTCCCAAAATGGCAATATAACGCGACTCACAGAACGAACGCCTGTGACGTTTTCTTCTCAGTGTGTCCACCTCAACAAGTTGGAGGTTTAGCACCCGTCGACTGTCAACCCAAGACAAGATAGAAATCGAAGCCCCTCACTATTTGTAACAAGAACCTAGAGAAGCAGAGGACAATACAGTTACGTACTTTAGTCCCCCACATAGCCCAAGCGTTACCATGTCAATCAGCAGGAAAGCTCGGAACCCGCTCCAGTGTGACTAGTACTAGGACAGCCTCGCCTGGAGCGGCGGTGGTTGGGCCTGCGACAACCTTAAGAGGCTGTAAAAGGCGTGGCTGACCATTTGATTGACACAGCGGACCCTTCGGCAATCGATGGAAATCAGCACACGTGTGTTGAAAAGACTATATCATCCAAAGCGGCATTTCAACAGCCAAGCGCAGCCGCCTACTTCCTGCAAACGGCATACCCATTGTGACAAACTGGGTAAAGAAATACACGCTGCCGCCCGCCTACTAGGTACCACGCAAAACCAATCCCAGCAACGCGTAGTGCACGCCAGGCCAGCTACTACACCGTGTCTAAAGAGGCCAAGGCGCATTCAGCGATCGCTAGGTACATACGGCCTGTATCAGAGGAAGCTATATACGGACAGCAAGCACAATCAGACCAGCGCCACAGCAACCTCATGAACGGTCTTGGCCGGAGTATACAGTTCTTTTTAAGCCGCGCAATGCATGGTGGAATGGCTGAATACAGCCAACTACAGTAGAGTATTCGGCTGAAATGCTTGAACTGGCAGTCACTTGATCGCCAACTGCTTGAATGTATTGTGCCCGCAAAGCGTCGGTATGCATGGCTATCACCACAAGACTGCCGGTACACTAATGGCTGTCGTTGCGTCACAAATATGGACATTATGCACATCGCAGCACCTCGTCTAAGAAAGCCAGAACAAAACGTACAATCTTAGTGTCCGAAACGTCATCGTACGCTCGACATTAAAGTTGATTGTGAGACGCAGTTTCTGTATGAGGCAGGCCCTGTCCAGCGTGACAGCAATAGCAGCATGGGTTTACATTATTCGAAAGTGCATCATACAAAGCAACTAGCAATCATTCACGGAACCCACCATCTTGGTGTGCAAAACACTTACGAGGCTGCTTTTGAATCCCCGTGTATTAGGCCGAAGGAGAGCATTGATGGGATGAGCATTTCTTGTGCTTTAGGCAACTGTGTAAGGGTACCTCAAAAACGTGCAAAACGCACGAAGCAACAGGGCTTTGCAAGCAATCTGTCTCTTTCTAGTGGCCTTAGAGTCTGTGGCAAATGCAATTTCATTCACGCAACCCACCTTCTGTGCCAATATGATAAAAGCGGACGAGAGTGCTTTGTGACAGCCTGGCGCACACAGCACCTCATGAAAGTTGCGGTATCCCAGGTTCATTTGCTTAAACAGCGGGCGCAATCTGTGAACTACTAGTACTAGTTCTACCACACCCAGGAGTTGTGTCTTGCGCTAGAGGCCGCTGCAGGCTAAGCATCGTCTTGAGATACTCGTGATGCTCGTGATACTGACACACCAGTAAAGCCTGGTATCAGAAGACCAGAAGCACCAGATTACTTTCACCATCATGGAGGTGTGTTAGCTGCCCCCCGTAATATACAGCATTAACAGCAAAGAAGAACAATACTCTGCCTAGCACTGCAAAGGGAAAGGCCTATCAGTGTCCGATAGATCCTCTCAATAGGGTGGTGGTGAATTACGGTGACTCGAAATAGTGTTGGTCCGTCACCCGTGTGCATCCAATATGGTATGAAACGCACTTTGTGTGGAATGCGAATTCACAGGTTGCCCGGAATTATGCGACAGATCATTCCATGACATACTGGCTGCATACGTTTGACTCACAGAATCATATGGTGGCAAGCAGTCCATTAAAGGAACACGAAGCCTAATCCCGAGCGCGCTGACCCTTGATTGCACATCTACCGAGTTACGACGAGAGCCCCCGCTACGGGAGCAGCCCATGCTTCCCGGCAACAACGATACATTCACGAAAAGCCTACTATCTAGGGTTGGTTGCAGCCGCGACCCATATTGGTGATTGCTGAGATAAGCTTGGGCTGCGCATTTTCACTTTTGGCTTATCAAGCCTACGCCGAAAATGTGTGTTGCTGATGGTCCAACCGACAACTAGCCCCGCGTTCAGCGTTCCGAGACGGGCAGTTCTTGGGTCAAGGGAATGCGTATTGGCTCCTAAATATGCTAAGAAAACGTTTTATATTGATACGAATGCCCCAAGCCTAGCGCTGTGCAAATCATTACGAATCATTACGCCATATTGATATTGATGCCATGCAAGCGCATGCCATAGCCTAAAGCGTCTTCAATCCGCGTGCCATAGCCTAAAAGGTCTTCAATAGAACAGGCGGGCTTTGGCACAGTCCAAAGCGTCTTTAATAAAGCAGATTGTCTCATTAGTCAGCTTCGCATCCCCTCTATCCACAGTGAAGCTCACCGACTATTACAACAAGGAATCTTGCAGGCCGGTGCGAAAGATCAGTTCATTAGAGCTTGCTATTAAGGATACGCCTAACGGTTTATTAGTCCTCCACGATATTTGGTAATGTTCTGCTGGAATTGTTCAGTGGCGATCTGCAAGCTGCTGCAGAGCAACTGCTTTGAGTGACCAAAGTACACATCCAAAACAACGCACGCTCTACATGCGATTCCACGTTTTTCCTGAAATACCTTGTTAGCATCACCGAATGTGTCAGTTACACATCGCCATTTGGTCATGAGCAACAATTTTTCAAACACTTTGTAGACAAAACTATAGTGGGCAATAAACAAGAATAAACTGCATCGATATTCAGAGCAACCACACTGTTCACGAACTTCCTTTTAAGGTTTGAAGGGGTTCTTTGATTATACACCAGTCAGTCTCGTGGTGTCTGCTTGTTTACGAAGGCTTTTCGAAATGGCGAAGTCTCTTTGAAACGCCCCATCTGAACTTTGTTGTCTTGTCATCTAGTCGTAAGAGTCCTTACAGCTCTGAGAATTCTCCGCTAGCTGTCTACACATTAACAAAAACAATTAACATACACAGATGCAACATCTGTCAACACTGTGTGCTTGCAGGGACGCACATACTGGGGCACAGTGGAGCTCGTTTATAGTACCGGTGGAAATATGTTGTCAGAATGACTGTCGCAATACATTGCCACGCAATCGCCCCCAGAACGTATGCGTTGGGTCACTGCAGCTGTGAAAACTGAGGCACTCGCTGGGTACTCGGGCCGCTGCGTTTTTGCTGTGGCTTAAGACGCACTCTCTGCGCCCTACGTCAAAGTGACCACAGCGAAGAGTCAAACACACACAGCACACAACACGCGAAAACTATTTTTTCATCCGTGAGAATGGAGCTGCTGCTCGGTGGCGAACACATGGAATAGAACGGCTTCAAAAATTAACACGCAATGTGCGAACAGCAGGCAGAATGGGACTAGACATATATATTTCTCAAATAAGGGCAGTTCTGCAGCTTCATTTCAGAACTTGGCTTGTCATTCGTTTCGATCATCCGATCTAAACTTAGGTTTGCCTTTCATTTTGATAATCGTAGGTGTAACGGACTTCCTGGCAATCCAGCGACAGAAGAAGCGAGCTACATAGGCTCATAAACTGTCGCAATAGTACCGCGTTTGACTACTCCTTCTATGCATCCCAGATCATGGGCCTGTCATGCATCCCCTTCCAGAAATAATAACTGTTGGGGCATCTATGGGAGCAAAAATCGTCTTAGACAAGACTTTGGTTCTGGCCATCGGGGCTGATGAGTCCCTGCCATTAGTTTGACTTTATACCCTCGTACCGCGTTTCAGAATTGTACTCCTAAGACAATTTGTGCTCAGGTTTGTTCACGCTATCAAAAGTGTCACCAGGTACATTTACACGCCTCAGGAAATGTAGACGCTTCGCCGGTCGCTGTCTTTGTATTGGCCAGTACAGGTGGAAGGTTTTTTAAACGCGCACTTTCTGGTGGAACACGCTACTTTGTGACAATTGTGGTGTAGCGCGGGCACCATGGACGACGTTAGGTACCCCTAGTAGTATCGCAAAAGCTCGTGGAGGTTTCCCCAGCCTTGCCCAAACACTGTAACGCCTTCTATTCACAGCTCACCTAATTGGGCCAGTTGGTATTCCAGAATGTCCTGGCCCCTGATGTGTAGACGAACGGCACCAATGCCGAAAACAACTCGAGGGCTGCCTCGCGAGAAGCACTTGCTGCCCTTGGTCGATTGGTTCATAGGCATACCCCATTGAAGATAGGCTGAGGGCAACAGCTGCGTTATGATACCCACAAGCTTGAAAGGAAGCAAGGTAGTGGTGATCTAAGGCCATAGGCAGGCTCCAAACCCTCCAAAGGTACGCGGGACCGGTATGCGGGCGGCGCAGCTGCAGGTATCCAAACTATTGAGGGTTTCTGGCCGTAGACGCGCTTACGATTTCACGTATGCATATGCGCTCTTGTATAGGGCAACATGGCCCACCTTACATTAGCTTTTGTGGCGCATGCGTGCTCTACATATGCATTTCGCAGACAGAGTATACTCATCTGTGGAGACTCTCTGGAGCATACTCATCTGTGGAGACTCTCCACCAAACCTTAGGCACCATGTTGATGAGCCAGCTTGAACGTTTAAAAGAAGCAAACACCCTATCAGTGCTCAACCTACCTGCCGAGACGCCAAGAGACTCAGTTCAAATACACCACGTTAAAGTCCTATGCTGGTTGTTGGAGGTGCAAAAGAGTTGCTCATATTACGATGTCGATGGTCGTTGACTCCTAGTGAAAATATCAAGACAGGTTGACCAAGTTGTTCCCCTCATAGGAGTTGGCCTGACCAAGATCTACCTCGCATGCAAGCAAGAAACCGTTGAGAGATATCTTGGCCTGCCGGTTGTCTCACCATGAAGAAACGTTTTTCTATCATGTTGCCGTACCTCGCCTAACTCATTGATGACGCCAAAGTGGCATACAACCTGTAGCCACAACTCAGCAAATCTGTCCAACTAATCACCCACCAACGCAAGCAGTCCGCTATAACGAAAGGACACCTGCAATGCACCTGAACGAGCCCCAATATCATCGCATATGGGTGGACATATAGTGGCAAATACTTCGTCCTCGCATTTTCAGCTCATAAACGACAAGCATGCTGAATATTTTGCGCTGCCCCCGAAGTTGTGCTCGTTTGAAAAGGAGTGACCATTTTTGGCTCCCCCAAATTGCGACCGTTTGAAACTCAGTGACATGACCATTGCCCATTGAAGTGGCAAGGATATACTCCATGAGTGCGTGACTCAGTGGAAGTGAAGCTGCCCGTTTGGATGGGGCATGTTAAAGTTGCATCATTCGACGGTTCCTCGCTTGGTGGCGATAGCCGGGTAAGATTGTTTATGATTGTTAGGGACATATGTACTGTCTGAAAATTGTTCAGGCTGAACAGGTGTCCACGAAGCATACATGATAGCCTATCAATTCATATGGTTTAGCACCTAGTTTGCATTTCGATGCATACAGCATTAGAAAGGCAGCTGGCTACACACGATAATTTCGAATGAGAAATAATATGCATTTCCCTCAATCAGCAGCTTTCGCAGGCCCAGCTAAAGATGAAACATCGGTTCACCCCCTAACGTGAATCGAATGACCTCTCTACACGAGCTACACGCCCCTTCTGATGCCAATTCAGCAATCGCCAATTCTCCTCCGCGGAGAGACAGTTTTTCCACGGGATCGGGTATAGCCGCCTCTCCATCATGATATTCAAGGCGGGGATTGTGTGGAGAGTCTCAAATGGATTCCCTGGAGCTGGGCACCAGGTGCTGGATAATGGAGCAACGGCAAAGAACGTACTCCCTAGGTCCATGAAGGCAAGCGCAGGTGGCCCTCAAGCACAATGTGCGGCCCAGTGTGTGCTGTGGCGGATTACCGAGTGTGCAGGCAGTGATATAACAGCTTTCTGTCTGACGGATAGGAGTATTTTCCCAAATTTTATATCCTATTTCGGTGGAAACAGTTCGGGACGAACCGCTTTCTGTCTGACGGATAGGAGTATTTTCCCAAATGTTCCAGTCCCGAACTGTTTCCAGCGAAATAGGAAGACAGCTGCCTCCTATCTCCACCAGGCGCCACATGGTGCTGTGGATACATGCAGCGAATCGAGAGAAAGAGGGAAATGCCCACCAGTGCCGCGGGTGTTCGGTGTGTGCTGTGGCTTTGCACCGTGCAGGTGCATGAGAGTAAAGCTTTCTTGTTGGAAGGTAAGCCGTTGTAATGCAACAATAATGCGAATACATCGGAAAAGGATACCCCGAAGGGACTAATCTGATGCTTTCAAAAATTGCATCGAAAGGGGGCAAGCCTTTTGCAAGACCTCATCAACATCATACAGATGTGGGTGTGCCTATCTATCCGCTTGGCAAATTGACTACTACAGCCGTCTCATGACGTAAACCTGCTGTTAACCGCTGGAGGGGAAGCGAATAACAAGGAGGATAAATTCTCCAGGAAAACAACTAATACGTCCGCTGAAAACGCATTGAAGACCGCCAAGCGCAAGTGCCACTGTACGTTTTAGGACAACTTCTGAAACGTTAATTTCTATTTGGAACGTAGCGTACAGCCTCCGGCTACACAGTTGCTAGCCAAAGTATGCTGAACAGGTGTTTGCCAGAAGTAAGGTACACTCACACCGGATAAAAGCTTTTAATTGGTGACTAACTACGCTACTTTTGCGGTTGTTACAGGCGACTGCGACTGTACGCCATTCAATGCAATTGGGCCTCATCCAGACAACGATCCTGTGGAAGCATTAGTTGGTGCTAATGCTTATCAAGGTCGCTGCTCTTAAAAGACGGTGCCAGCACTGCTGTTTGGGGTCGCGTGACTCCAAACAGCAGTGCTGGCACCGTCTTTTAAGAGCAGCCCTCCAGTATTATATACCGACGACCAGGCTGCTTCTGAACGTATCGTCGCTGGTGCTATGCGGCACCAAACGAGTGGACCAAAGACTGCAGCTTCTGAACGTACCAAAGAATGCAAACGACCCTTTTAGATACACCGATCTGAAGCCCCCTTTCACTCCATGCAACCCACTAGCTGGTTGGTGATTAAGTCTTTCCTGCAGCATTTTATCTGCTCGTCGTCAGTGCCTTCTGCGCATGCTGCGTAGATGAAAGGCACTGCCAGTTCCGGCCGACCTACTGCAATGACTCAAAAACCGGAAATTCCAGCGCAGGCCTGCCTGAGACGCAGACCGTAGGCGCAATGCATTGTCCCCTAAATTCTGTTCACAATTTTGGATCTAATCTTGTGCTTCAGACTAGTCAGGCATATGCTCCCTTACAGAAAACCAGAAAGGGCACTAGCTAAACACAGTGGGGATAAGCACGCTCGTCGCAGAATTAGTAGAACTTACCCCCTGCACAATATGCTCAAGGCAGGTGGATGACCCGGATGCAGCTCAAGCAAAGGATTGCGGCTTTGGAAAGACTCATTTTAAACTACCACGCATGCAGCTGCCTCATTTAACTGATCCATATCTGTATTCGCAGTCACCTAATTTGCCAGATATGAAGCAGCTTAATATCACGATTTCGTATATCGCGGTGCACAAAAGAATGCTTGCTACACTGCCACTACGAAGCAGTCGACAATGCAAGGCCAACGAAGCAGAAATATCGAGCAGACCACCATGCGGAAAACTAATGGTATCCCATAACACTTCAGACAAGTACTAGGAGCACTGGCTACTTATCACCGACGCGGGTTTTTGGAAATGCACGCGTCACCCTTAAGTACACCGCAGACCTCGTACGTATCATTGCACCTTACAGGTGCAGGGGCTTGGCCCATGCTACATCCAATAGAGAACAGTGCAAACCAATCGAGCGGATCAACCTTGGCAAATAAACGCTCTGCAGAAGCCTATGCGTTGTGGACGTCATTTCTACTATGCTAGGGAGTGGGAGGAGTACGAACTGTGCACCAATATACCACCACGGGAAAAGTTATGGACGAACTACCTCAATTGTTACTTAAGCCGACTAAACGGCTGGTTGATCACAGTGTTCAGCTTAGTCAGCTTAGATTCCCTTCATACGTACCTCCTGTTCAGAGAAACAATGGATTGCCTTGGAATTTGCACGCAATGCAAAAACTTCGAAAGTCGTGATATCGATTGATGCTACAAATATCCAAAACATCAGCACCTTACACCGTCTACGTAAACGTAAACCCGGTTCAGCAGCAAAAGTGGTGGGAGGAACGTGAGGGACCCCACAGAACAACACCACCTACAATCTACAATCCCAAAATCTGCGTGCTGCCCAACTTGTTCCTGAGTAGAAATGAACCCGTGGAAACATCAAGATATAGAAGCAGTGGAGGCCTTGTGCATTCATCTCTCACAGCGTTCAACGCTACACACGTCTTGGTACCTATTGATACTACAAATATCCAAAACATCAGCACCTTATACCGTCTACCTACCATGTTCAGCAGCAAATGTGGCAGGACGAACTCCAGGGCCCACACACAAAAGCATCACCTACAGTCTACAGTTCCCAAACTTGACTGTTGCCCAACTTGCAGCTGAGTAGATATGCACCCGTGGAAATATCCCAAAGTAGAAGCAGTGTAGACCTTGTGCATTCATATCTCAGAGCGGCAAAAGTTGATTCTTTTACCGTGGTGCACAGTGCAAATCCCATGTGAACCGCACAAGCCTTTCCCATTCAGTTCTTGACGTGGGTAACCGCTACTGTAGTCTTAAGCTTTGTCGAGAAGCTTACACCCAAGTGCACCGTCGGCATAGTGCAGCTTCTTAGATGTACATTTGGGTGCAAATATTTTAGGTGTGCTTTTAAAACATTGATGCGACTGTTGGTATAGGGAGGTTCTGCTTTTAAAACATTGATGCGACTGTTGGTATAGGGCGGCTCCTACTGGGACATTTTCTGCATCGTTTATCACACGATCGCCACGTTTACGGACATATGTTCCAACGGAATCGTTCTCTCCTTCCCGTAGCTATCACGATAGCAACATGCACCGAGATCGTCAAGCGCTGAATACGGTGCACCTGCTGCAATCAGCCGGGCACATTGCTCAAACGTATGCTCTCCAAACGCTGTTGTGAGGGCTGATCAGCCGAGCACATTGCTGAAAAGTATGCTCTCCAAACGCTGTGGTGAGGGGTGACCAGCGCATCTGTGTAATCGATTGCGATAGGGGTGGTGATGCTAGGACAGACACAAAATGCTTGTGCAGCTTTGGAAATACTATGTGACTAATTTAAGAATCGTTCTATCTAGATATTCACTATGTAACAAACGGTAACATTCGTGCTATCAATGGCTAGATGACGAACGTTAACAAGCGTGTTGTCTAGACATTGGTCAAGAGGGCAAGATGCACCAACGTTTTCAAACGAACAGCGTGACTGCATTTGGAGTCGCCGGAGCTCCGTCCCCAGGACAGGCCAGGTAATATAAGACCCACATTCTGTAGAGGAGGAAGCACTGTCTTATGCGTATGTGTTTTTGATTTGTAAAATCCCAAAATGTTTGCAAAATAAGTGCACGTCGATTGCATGTACTGGAAAATACCCAGATCCAAACAGAACCACAGTGCATAGCTCACTTCCTTGATACATACACGCGATAATTTGCAAAACACAAATTTCACCCGATTAACTCCCTCATGGTTTCTGCTGCAGCTGCTCACGATAACAGAACGCAAGCGCCACCGCGCGGCTATTTAGAGCATGCAAAAGACCATTCTTAAAACGCGCCCACGGCTAATGCTTGTATAAGGGTAAAGCATTTGTCATTGGCAAGAGATCAATGAGGGCGACGTAAAGACAACAGAACATGCACAGCTATATGTAATGTACGGTGCATTTACACGCCTGGCTGCCGGCTTGCAGAGTGATAGGTTGGTCCTTTACATGCCATTACTGCAGTCCAACAGAGAACCATCAACGGTGGCTGCTGCTCGCCTCTTCTCGATGTAGTTGCGGGAATGTTATGGTGTTGCAGCTGCCGCTTCTGAGGTACACAGTAGGATTCATTTCAGTAGCTGTTACTTGGCTCGCGTACAACCTCACAGTCCATAGACTAAGATGCACTGCACCCGCGACCCACAGCCTGGCGGTTGCAGAAGCGCCCCCAAAACAATTAGCCTATTCTCACGTTAGGTACAACACCTTTGGGGAGAAACGGTTGCAGTATATATGGCCATGTAGAGGCAGGTACAAGTGCGGTGCTAAAAACATCTTTCAGCGTGCCCCTGAAGTAGCCCCATTTTAATCGGCCCACGTGTCCAGAACCTACAAGCTTTTGCATGTCAATTGCAGGCGACAAACGTGAAGCGACGTTGGGGACGTTTGCAGGCTTGCGTCAGGAGGACGTCAGTTGGGAGATTGTACAGAAATGCTCTCCCCCAAAGTAGGAATTCCGAGCTAAAGCCTTATGATGACTTGCCCGGAACCTGGTCCCCAAAAAACCAAAAAAACGAAAGTACATCGCTGACACAAGATATGTAAATAAAGGTGTTGCAACCATTCATTTTACCAGAAACGGAGAATACAAGCGGAACAAAGAGGCTTTAGGCGCCATTGAATTTTGGGCTGTGCCCCTTGAAACTCACCAACTGTCAAGGTTTCGCGGCGGCGACTACGCTGGAAAGTTGACTTCCATGTCGGGCACGAACTATCGTTGCAGTTTCATGTCTCTAATAAGTGAACACAAGCGCGGCCCTGGGGTTGGGTGACTAGGAGAAAAGCCCAGTGACTTGGTTCACGCAAGAAGTCATCCCCGTCTTTTGTCCTACATGATATACACCCTGCGCGAGACTTACGAGCTGCACATTCACAATACATCGAAGAGCCCATTTTTTTTCTCCTTGGTGTTGAGTACAAAAAGCATGTGCACGGCTTCACCGCCGTCTGACACAAGTTCTAGACCCGCGCGGCATCTGTGGTTCTCTACTAATGCCAGCTCGGCAGAAGCTGGGGCAAAACTGGAGAATACAAATACTGTCATGATGCACTACAATCACCCAGAACAGCAGCGCACATGGCATAGACACTGGGCTATCATCCACTAGGCGGATGTTGATAGTTTAGTTGGCTGATGGCGTATCCATCTCTCTTGCTGCACAGATGCAGGGGTGGATGCCATACCCAAGAATCCATTCATTTCGCGTATTTCCCCAGGAGGCGTATCCTGGCGGCTTACCAGCTTATCGTGCACCAAACCACCCATTTACTTCCTGTTGTGCTGCAGCCGGTAGAGAATCCCATTTTACCAATATACGGGATATTTTTCTCAGAAAATGAAGCTCATTGGGGCCTCACTGATACGAGTGTACCCTCGCTGGTAGAAGCGTCCGAGAACTATTCCTGAAGGGAATGTGATGAAGTGAAACATTCAGAGCTAAAAACAGCATGCACAACCATTCTATATTTTCGGCCCAATTGTCAATGTCAGTTTGTATGCGCATCAGGCGAGTGAAACTGCCAACCAGTGGGTGGGAGTGTATCATGGCCAGTAGACACTGAGATCGGCCAACACTCCATTTTTTGTATAGCAGTCATCATACAAGGGCCAACAATTTTCATGAGGAACTCTCGACCTCATGACTCACCCCTGTGGGTGTATTACCCACTCGACAAAAGGTCCATTTTCCAATGGGCTAACATCGTGAGCGCCTACGTTTCACTGCGTCATGCTCTCGGCTTTAAAGTGGCGGCAGCAGCATCATTTATGCAGGCCCTCCAGAACCGTACCGAAACTTTCCCCTGCACGTGAGCATGGGGAGTCTGGTACAGTATGTTGCACCAACCGCAGAGTGCAGCCAATGGCCAGGGAAATTCGCGAATAGACGAGTAGATCGCAAACAAGCGCTTGAGACATTAGTTTAACAAGGTGCCCCAAGCGCTTGCTAACCTCACTGGTAGAAACTCGTAGCACGTGAAAGCACCTAGGACCGCTCTGGTCTTAATGCTGAGCCTCAAGGGCCAGGCTCGCGTTGGATATCATCGAAACTGGGATATTCGTTGCGCTCGACAGAGGGAGATTTACACGTTGAAAAGAGTGGTTTTTCAACGTGTAAATCTCCCTCTGTCGAGCCGAACGAATATCCCAGTTTCGATGAGTGGTTTGTCCAATGATTCACTAGACACACTTCCTGAATATACAGACATTCACCTCGATGAACGCCCTCGTTACAACCACAAAGCGGACGAATAACAGCACGTGCGTTAATAGCGCCAGGGTTGCAATATATGCATGCAGTGTACCCTAGGGAAGCGGCATGGATCTCAAACATATCGTTATATCAGTGGGCTTACTTTCTGGATGGCAACTGATCCATCGTGGGGCCTGCCTTTCTTCACGACTAAACAGCAGTGCTATTACGCCTAATATCTGGCATCCCAACACGTGCCCTCCTACTGGTGCATCAGGGTTGAACACAGCCCAGCACAACCTTGACGAAACAAGGGTACGTAAAGCAATGAACAGGAGAAAATTCCCCACTAGGCTCCAAATTGCCTTCTGTTCGAATACCTGCTCACGCGCATCTGTACTAGGGTAGCGGAACTGACTGCCCACTGACCAGCCAGTCTCTTTACGGCCTTCCACGGTATGGCAAAGACTTTACACTACAAAAGTAGGCTTAGCGACTAAAGGCTTCTCACTGCCTGATCAATCAATAGACTCCTTTTCCCCTTTGCAATATTTGCCGTTCCGAAAATTAGCAACTGCGGAAAACTAAACACACACTAATGATTATCAGTGAGCTTTTGTGCAGCGTCGGTGGATCCGAAGCCCATACGCACGCAGCGGTAAAAACGACAACGTGCTGACTACACTATCCACCGACAAGCACTGTAAACGTGGAAAGAGCTTCAGATGTAGCAACCACTGTATTCATAAACGACTGGAAGTAGTTATCATAGAACATTCTGGAGGTGAAGAGCTGAATACCTGCCAATGTCTTTCCGTTTCCACCGACCTAACGTAATGCCGGTTTGATTCAGTTCGGGCACAGACCTCTCTTTTGGTACCATGACCACGTTACGCACACAGTGATTACAGTCCTAATTGAACAATTGGTAGAAGCCCAACACCACTCTTTGCGTAGAACCGTGTCAAATAGCGGGTTTGTGTCGATCAATGGTTGGCCAGTTCAAGTGTTCGAGAAATGTGCTGCTTGCCGTTCTCGCCTCACATACTGGTCCGTCATGAACAAACCGCGGCTAAGCGTCCTCTAATCCTATTTAGCCAGATCGCCCTCCGCATTTCATTTGCCACTTTTTCTCACCCCACTGCGCACCTGTCCAATTTTACAGTAGCCAACCAAGGACGTCTGTGCTTCCAAATGTTGTACAGTGGTCCGCATGTGGCGTCTTCAGTTTCAAAAGTAGCACTAATACTGAAGTAGACGCACCAGTAGGACGTGAAATGCTTACCCAGAATGTATTAACTTTCCCCCCCCCC
>NW_013566788.1:10000-15961 GCF_000499605.1 Eimeria maxima | reverse complement strand
TAATAATATATTATTTATATATATATAATATATATAATTATTATTATATAAATAATATATATTTATATAATAATATAAATAATATATTATTATAAATAATATAAATGTTATTATAAATGTTATACATATAGATAATATAAATAAACATATACTACTATAAAAAGAGGAAGAATAATCAGGTAATAATGTACAAGAAAGGGAATAAATTAATAAAATAAATGATGAATTTATATATCCTTTTTTATTCATTAATAAGGATAAATGCAGCGCAATAAGCAACAAAAAAGACAATTTTAGTGCCCGTATTGTACGTATACATATATTTACACGTAAATTATTATATATATTTGTATATATTCTTATTAAGCTCCTTTTTATCTTGTTGCTGTATTTGTTGCTGCTCCTGCTGCTCCTCCTGCTGCTCCTGCTGCTGGTAGGGGGAGGCAGGGGTGGGGGGGGAGGGCAGCAGCAAAAAATTGAGCGATTTTTCTTGGGGGGTTTTTTTGGGTGTGTTGGAAAGGTGGGGTTGCTCCTGTTGCTGCTGCTGCTGCTGCTGCTGCTGTTGCTGTTGTTACTGTTTTTGCTGCTATTCCTGCTGTTGCTGCTGTTATTGCTGCTATTACTATACTCGCTGCTGCTGCATCTGCTGCTGCTACTTAATATTGTTGTTGTTGTTGTTGTTGTTGTTGTTGTTGTTGTTGTGCTGTTGCTTCTTCCTGTTCTCTTTGGTCGTCTTCTTCTATTACTATTACTGCTGCTGCTGTCGCTGCTGCTGCTGCTGCTGTCGCTGCTGCTGCTGCTGCTGCTGCTGCTGATGTTTCTGTTGTGTCTTCTTCTATTTGTTCTTCTCTCTATACCCGGTATACATACACCACGACCAACATTTAATCTATTCCTGCTGCTTCTCTTTTTCCTGCTGCTGCTGCTGTCGCTGTCGCTGTCGCTGCTGCTGCTGCTGCTGCTGCTGCTGCTGTCGCTGTCACTGCTGCTGCTGCTGCTGCTGCTGTGATTGTTGTTATGATTGTTGTTGTTGCTGCTGCGACGTCTACGCATGCTTAATCGTAATAATCTGCTGCTGCCTGTGCTAAGGCCGCTGCGGCTCCTTCGTTGCTGCAGCAGAGGACAATCTGGTGCTGCTGCTGCTGTTGCTTCTTCTGCTGCTGGTGCTACTGGTGCTGCTGCTGTTGTTGCCTCTGCTGCTGTTGCTGCTGCAGAAGAAGAAGATGATGAAGGAGAACGCGAAAAACCATGACAAGGAACCGGTAATCGATGCTGACCCGGTTGTTGTTGCTGCTGCTGCTGCTGCTGTTGTTGCTGCTGCTGCTTGTTGTCTTGTTGCTGCTTATCCTGTTGCTGCTGTTGTTGCTGCTGGTCATCCTGTTGCTGTTTCTCATGTTGCTGCTGGTGTTGTTGCCGCTGCTGCACCTCCGGGGGTACAGACACCCCGGAGGGCACATCTGTGCTTATTTGCTGCTGCTTATCCATTGCTTCGTTCCCTTCAGCAGCAGCAGCAGCAGCAAGAGAGGAGAAGAAGCTGCGCCGCTGTCATGCTGTCCCGTCAGGTGTACATGCAGCTCGGAGCAGCAGCAGCAGCAGCAGCAGCAGCAGCAGGAGGTATAAAGAAGGCCTCGCAAGGGTTTGGGGTGTCTAGGCAGCTAAGAAAGAAAAAGATACAAAGAAGGAAAATAAAAGGGGAGAAAAAAAAGAGACAAAGAACCACAGGACCTTATACACGTTGCTGCTGCTGCTGCTGCTGCTGCTGTTGCTGCTGCTGCTGCTGCTGCTGCTGAAGCAGCAGGGGAAGAAGCAGCAAGAAAATGACGCAGGACAGATACAAAGCAGCACAATGTATAATTAATTTAAATATTAAATGGGTTTGTAAACCCTAAACCCTAAACCCTAAACCCTAATCGTGTTGCTGCTGCAGGCCTCGTAGCCTCGATTGCCTCGGCCCACTTGCCGTCCCTCCCGCCCTGCTGCTGCTGCTGCTGCAGTTGCTGCTGCTGCTGCTGCTGCTGCCGCCGCCACAGCAGCAGCAGCAGCACCATCACGGCAACATATTAGTGTCTAAATATTCTTTTTTTCTTTTATTTATAAATAAAAAAAATAATAAATAATATTTTATATTTAACGATGTAAACAAAACCCTCAAACCCTAACCACCAAATAGACCACTGGACCAACTGTTCTGCTGCTGCTGCTGCTGCTGCTGCTGCTGCTGCTGCTCCCAACAGCAGCAGCAGCAGCAACTATCAACAACAGCAGCAGCAGCAGCAGCAACAGCAACAGCAGCAACAACAGCGGTGCTGTCTGCGTACTCTAGTAATTGTTTCATCTTACACACCAAAGAAATAAGAAAGGGATAAGGAGTAACAAGACGATTAGGGTTTAGGGTTTAGGGTTTAGGGTTTGTAGGGTTTCTGGTGTATGGCGACATAATTTGTTGAGTGTGTTAAATTAAATATTTAATTTTCTTTAATTTAATTTATTCTTAATTATTTAATTAATACTAATTATACAGCAGCAGCAACAGCAGCAACAGCAGCAGCAGCTGTTGCAGCAAGGTGGTCAAATGGTGCGTCTGGTGCCGCTCGCAGCAGCAGCAAAATGGTGTTCCTAGGGTGCGTCTGGTGCCGCTCGCTGCAGTAGCTGCTGCAGCAGCAGCAAGCAGCAGCAGCAAAATGGTGTTCCTAGGGTGCGTCTGGTGCCGCTCGCTGCAGTAGCTGCTGCTGCAGCAGCAAGCAGCAGCGGCAAACAGCAACAGAAAGCAGCAGCAGCTGACAGCAGCAGCTGTTGCAGCAGCAGCAAAATATACGCAGACACGGGAAGCAGCAGCAAACCCGAGCACACCCTCCATAACAATAGGAAGTCTTAGATCCACACTACAGCAGCAGCAGCAGCAACACTGCAACAGCAACAACAGCAACATGTGCAGCAACAGCAGCAGCAGCAGCAGCAGCTGCTGCTGCTGCTGCTGCTGCGCACATTAGTGGTCTGATCAGCTAAAGGTATAGCGCAGGCCTCGTTCCCCGCTAAACCCTAAACCCTAAACCCTAAACCCTAATAACTGTATTCTCCTACATATATATGTAATCAGCAGCAGCAGCAGTAGCAGCAGGAACAGCAGCAGCAGCAGCAGAAGAAACAGCAGCAGCAGCAAGTATGCTGTATAAAGAATAATAAATAAAATGTATATTTATATGTTGGGGTGTATAGGCAGCTATACAGCAGTTAAATAAAAGAGAGACAGCAGCAGCAACTCAGGTAATTCTTCCTTAGATATTAATACAGGCAGCACATTGCTGCTGCCTACAGCACTTAATACTGCCCCGCTGCTGCTGCTGCTGCTGCTGCTGCAGTTGGTGCTGCAGTTGCTGCTGCTGCTGCTGCTGTTGTTGGGGTTGCTGCTGTTGCCAGCAGCAATCAGAATTGCGTCTGCTAGTAGACGAGAGCGCACACTAGGCAGCAGTGCTGCTGCTCCCTCTCCAGCAGCAGCAGCAGCTGCTGCTGCAGATGCTGCTGCTGCTGCTGCTGCCGCGGCTGTTGGTGATCCCTCTTCTGCTGCAGCAGCAGCTGCTGCTGCTTCTGCTGCAGCAGCAGCAGCTGCTGCAGAGAGCTCTGCGTCTGCAGCAGCAACTCCCTCAGAAAGGGCGACGCCCTCACACCAAGCAGGCATGTAGAATTGCTGCTGCAGTTCTTGCTGCTGCTGCTGCTGTTGCTGCTCTTGCTGCTGCAGTGCATGCAGCATAGCCTGCTGCTGCTGCTGCCTCTGGCACTGAATAGTCATATACTCCTCGGATTCTGCTTCCTCCTTTTGCTGCAGTGCATCTAATCGTTGGGACAGCTGCAGCAGCTGCAGCTGCTGCCCAAGCTCAGCAGCAGCAGCAGTCTGCTGCTGCTGCTGCTGCTGCTGATCCTGCAGCAGAGGGAAGAAAAACATTCGCCTATTAGATATAAGAGTCACCAATGCATCAGCAGCAGAAGTACATTGAGGCATGCCCATGCTGTTGCTGCTGCTGCTGTCGATGCTGCTGCTGCTGCTGCTGCTGCCATTAGCAGCAGCAGCAGCGTGGAGGAGAGCGGAGAAACCCTCAAGGGCTACAAACTGCTGCAGCGGCAGCAGCGGCAGCCGATGGGTCCTGCATGCAACAGCAAAAACATGACAGCAGCGCCACCTATTACAACAAAGGCAACAACAGCTGCTGCTGCTGTTGCTGCTGCTGCTGCTGTTGGTGACGCAGCAGCAGCAACAGCTCTTTGAGTAGCAGTTTATGTTCACAGCAGCAACGGCGGCAGCGAGAACAGTAGAAGTAGCAGCAGCAGCATGAATGTAATCAGTAGCAGCAGCAAGAACAGCAGCAGCTGCAGCAGCAGCAGCAGCAGCAGCAGCAGGTATGTACTTGGTAATTAGCTGCATGAGGTCCTCTCTTAGACACTGCAGCGACTCTAAGAAGGAAGTAGCAAGCGGTGCTGCCAGCAGCAACTCGGGGCTGCATGCAAACGGATCCTTCCTGCTGCTGCTGCTGCTGTTGCTGTTGCTGTTGCTGCTGCGCTTGCAGAAGGCGAGGGCCTCTGCAACAAGAGGCAGCACAAGCCCAGGCAGCAGCGCGTGCTGCAGCCAATCAGCAACAGTGTATCCGTTCTTGCGGCTACCCTCTGCTGCTGCTGCTGCTCCTGCTGCTGCTTTTGCTGTAGATGAGGCCTGACCATCTACAGGCGCAGACGCAGCAGCAGCCGAGACAGCTGCAGCAGCAGGGAGAGCAGCAACAGCAGCAGCATGCACAGCAGCACGCCTTGCTGCAGCAGCCTCAACAGCAACACCAATAAGACCGCAGTAGCAGCAAAGGGAGAGACAATAGCAGCCAAGGAGACACAGTGCATGCTGCTGCTCTATATCAAGATGTCCTTCCGCAGCAGCAGGACCAGCTGCTGCTGCTGCTGCTGTTGTTGCTGCTGTTGTTGCTACTGCTCCTGTTGCTGTTGGCCCTGTTTCTGCTGCTGTTGCAGTTGCTGCTGCTGCTGCTAGAGAAGGCTGCTGTGTACGTGCAACACGCAGCAGCGGCAATGCTGCTCTCTTCCTCATGTTAGTATCAAGGTAAAAGAAGCCAAAGATTGACAGCAGCAACTGCAGCAAGAAGCGAACTCCTCGCAGCACGTCAGACCTGCAGCAGCAGCAGCAACAGCAGCAGCAACAGCAGCAGCAACAGAAGCAGCATGAATAGGATACTCCCAATAGACAAAAAAGAAAAAGAATTTGCCTCGGCAGTAGCAGCAATAGATACAGCAGCAACGAAAGTATCAGCAACTGCTGCAATAGCAGCAAAAAGTCCAACAGCAGCAACAGCAGCAGCAGCAGCAGCAGCAGCAGCAGCAGAATGAGTGTCTATGACGGACTCTTCGAGGTGCTGCTGCAGACGATCTGCTGCAGCAAAAGGAGCAGCAGTATTAAGAGAAGGCAGCAACTCTGCTGCTCGGGCCCACAGCAGCTCCCCAACATGACAGGCTACTGCCAGTACATCCTGCAGCAGCAGCAGCAGCAACAGCAGCAACAACAGCAGCAGCAGCAGCATGATTGTCTGGCAGCAACAAAGGCTTCATTCATACAGCCGCCATCGTCAGCAGCAGCAGCGGCTGCTGTTGCACATATGACTGCACCCGTTGCACTAACACCAACAGCAGCAACAGCAACAGCAACAACAAAAGCAGCAGCAGCAGCAACAGCAGCAGCAGCAGCAGCAGCAGCAGCAGCAGCAGCTTACAGCAGGGAAGCAATTGCCCATCCATGCAACGAATGCATCGAGTCGATTGTCTGTCATCTCTCGCCATACAAAACTTCTTCGCCATAAATACTCCCCTAATACCATTGCCTGCAGCAGCAGCAGCAGCAGCAGCAGCAGCAGCAGCAGCAGCAGCAGCAGTCAGCAGCAGTCAACAGCAGCAGCAGAGTGAGGAGAATAAATT
>NW_013566787.1:12500-15671 GCF_000499605.1 Eimeria maxima | reverse complement strand
TATATATATATATAAACCCTACGCAATAATATAAACCCTTGCGTATATCCCTTCTTATAACAAAAGATATAACAAATTAACAATTAAACAGGCTTTATCTGATGACAAAATAACACACAATAATAAATATAAATTAATTAATTAATTAATTAATTAATTAATTAATTAAATAAATAAATAAAATAAATTAGTCACAAGAAGTGTAGCTCTATAAGGGAGTAGTAACAATACAAATATAATAAATAAATAAAAAAAACAAACATATATTGATAAATAAATAAATAAATAAATAAATAAATAAATAAATAAATAAATAATATATATACTTACCCTAAAGTGTAGACCAATAAGAGAATAAACAAAACATTTAAGATCTTGTACTAAATAATAAAATACACGTAATCCTTCTTGATCTTTACATCTCTGCACATCCGCCATTGATCCTATCTTGGATGTCTGTATACACAATAAATAAATAAATTAATTAATAAATTAATTAATTAATTAATTAATTAATTAATTAGGGAAGAAAAAGAGATTAATTATATTATCTTATTGTATTATTTCTTAATTATTTTATTATGTAGTGTATATGCTATACCTAATAAATGGCAATAATACGTAATAAAGAGTTAAATTAATTAATTAAATTAAATAAACAAATAAATAAATAAATAAATAAATAAATAAATAAATAAATAAATAAATAAGAAGGACGTACAGTAAAGGAGATATGTTCTTTACCGATGATGATTTCTAATTCTTGTCTACCTACACGATCAGGAGCAGGCCAATTATTATCATCTTCTCTGTATAGAAAGGGAGGAAAAAAGAGGGAAATAAGAGGAAATAAGAGGGAATATATACAGAATTATATTTATTTTATTATTATATTCAATTATATTACTTTATTTATTATAAAAAAAAAGAAAAAAGGAAGAAAAATAAATCAATATATAAAAATTACTTACCTAAGGATTTCTGCCTCCTCTATTATACGACGTAACTCCTTTATTACTGCTTGGCTTACATAAGCTGTACACAAATAAAATAAATAAATAAATAAATAAAATAAATAAATAAATAAAATAAATAAATAAAAGAAAATAAATGTATATATTTCTTATATATTCATGCATATTATATAGGCATTATATCCCTTAAGGTATTTCCTTTATCCTATGCTCGTGTCTATTCCATCCTTTATAAGATATATACATATATACATATACTTATTTATATTTATTTAATTATTTATTTATATTTATTTATTTATATATTTATTTATATATTTATATATATTTATTTCTTACCTTCTTTCCTAATCATTGTATCATTTTTATAATTAGAATTATTTGCATATCTCATTCGTCCTTCAGCAAGAAATTCAAATTCAAGAAATTCGTGTCCGAATTTCCCTTTATGTCCGGTACTGCAATTCGCATGCAAGAAAAGGAAAGCAGAAGAAAATTACACTTTCTTACATGCAAATGTACGATTTTATTCAGGAAATAAATATATAATTATTAATTTATTCATTTAAGAGAAAAAATATTCAAAATTAACGGCAAATTAACAAAGAATGACGAATTTTTATCGGGAAAATTTCTCCTATATGTGGGTAATATTATGACAACTTTTTCAGGTGTATGTACACCTCATTGATCGTGCAAAAATTCACGAAAATACTCACTAGTACCGCAAATAAAAATCATCGTCGTCTCCCATTGTAGGAAATTAAATTAAAAGGAAATAAAAATGTCTTTTAACCTGAAAAAAGAGGAAAAAGAAGGAAAAAAAAGAAAGAATGATAGCACGACTTTATCATTCATAATCCATCATTATCCATCTGCCGTCCGTCTGTCTTATAAACAGGCATGTTGCACCCATCAAACAAAACGTTAGTTTTTATGCATTTGTTTGTACCAATTAAATTCAAATTTAATGCAAAAAGAGGCGAAAAAAGGAAGAAAAACGGACCAGAAGAAGATATTTATCCTCCGCCCCCTCTGTTGGTGGCTGCCGCTGTGCGCGGCAAAGAGGGAAAAAAGGGGGAAATGATCCTCTTTTCCCCCTTAAATTACAAATTTTATTTAAATAAAGAATTAATTTAAGAAAAGAAAAACAAAAAAGAAAAATTCCCTCATAAAAATTCTTCTTAGCACGTAAAAGGGAGAAAGAATAGCATATTATGCATGCAGGCATGAATTGGGGCTGGCGGATAAATGAGCAGAGGAGTATTTTCTTTGTTTGTATCAACCAGGGGGGTAAATAACAGAAAATAACCCTTTTTTATTTATTTGTCTACTTATTTAGTTATATTTTATTGTTCATTTACTATTATTCGTATTCTTTTGCTGTCTATACACCCCACACGGGCATTTCTTATACAAATTAATCTCTTGCTGTCTATACTAAAGATTATATAATCTCCCCTTTCCTTGTTTAGGGAGAAACAATTTACTGTTTTTTTCTTCCTTTTTATTTGTATATAACATTATTTTATACTATATTTATATTTTTATTATTATAATTCTTTTTTTTTATTTATTCTTTTTGTCTAATACATTTACTTCTTATGTTAATTCATAGTCCCTCTTGTATAAGACATTCTTTGCTCAGCAACAGAAGAATTATTTAATCAATTAAACCCTCTAATCTAATAAATACAAGAATATCTAGGGCTAAGGGTTTAGGGTTTAGGGTTTAGGGTTTAGGGCTGTTGTACGTTACGTGCAATAAACTGTTCCCCCCTCATAGCATAACCCTATAGAGATATATAAACATAATTAGTGTTTAGGGTTTAGGGTTTAGGGTTTAGATGAGTATTTACTACAAATAAAGATACAGTATGCATAATAAGATATACGTATACAAATATATATACATATATAGATACATGCATATATCTGTATGTGTGTATCTCCTTAATAATACATAATGCTAGATAGGTACGTTATGGCTAGCTGGCTGGCTAGCTAGCTAGCTACCTAGAATAGTTAGCTAGCTATAGTGTGGCTAGCTGGCTGTGATAGCTAGCTGCAGCAATTAGTGGGAGCAAAATAGTTTTCGTCTGCATGCACGCATGCATGCATGCATGCATGCAGACAACGTTAAAAGGGAAAAGAAAACAATTTAATTATTCTTTTATTTATTATAAAAAGAAATAAA
>NW_013566786.1:0-16798 GCF_000499605.1 Eimeria maxima | reverse complement strand
AGAGGATGTTTTGTCACCGAACCACGAGTACTCAAGGTGGTTACTCAAACAGTATGTAGAATATCAATTTGTTCGATATTTTTGGCGTAACAGAAGCTTAGATGCAACAGGGAGTCCTCATTGAAGAGACAAATGTTTAGAAATGGGCTAACACGCAGTTCAGTACTGAAAATAGCAAATTAGGCGAATACATACAGTCAAAACTGTCAACGAGAACTGTGCGCGTAGCTGTCAAAACAGGCAAGTACTATTCCCCTGCACGTACGACGGCTACTTCTTATGCAGACTGACAGAATGCACGCGGACCGCATGTCTGTGTGAAGATACTCATACTGTATTTGCCTTTGCTGGTATTTTAATTGCATTCTGCATTCAACAAACAGCTGGAAATCACTGCTTTGACTGTACGCAGAGAGCGCACGCTGTCCAAGCATAGCCAGTTGCACTTCAAAATTCCGATAACTAGGTTTTTCATGTAGCCCTAGCTCATTTGCAGTGCTCTTCTGCACACTGAAACCGAATATTCCTCGTAAACAGCTCAGCTAGAAGTACGCAAAATATAGAAGTAATGAGACAAAATATACAGTGGTAGATCTCCCTAGTTTACACGGTAAGCTGACTCAGCAATTCACACAGCTACACTGCTTCATAAAACGGCGCATTGATTTGATATTTCCGTGCCAGCGTTTTTTAATCCGACGCACCGACTGCACACTCAATCATCTAGCTCCCGTTAACATAGTTATCATCGGAAAAGTCGATGCGCAATCTCTTTTTGATTTAACATGCATGTAGGCCACATCTGTGTGAAGATACTCATACTGTATTTGCCTTTGCTGGTATTTTAATTGCATTCTGCATTCAACAAACAGCTGGAAATCACTCCTTTGACTGTACGCAGAGAGCGCACGCTGTCCAAGCATAGCCAGTTGTACTTCAAAATTCCGATAACGAGGTTTTTCATGTAGCCCTGGCTCATTTGCAGTGCTCTTCTGCATATTGAAACCGAATATTCCTCTTAAACAGAGCAGCTAGAAGTAAGCAAAATATAGAAGTAATGAGACAAAATATACAGTGGTAGATCACCCTAGTTTACACACACATAAAGCTGACTCAGTAATTCACACAGCAACACTGCTTCATAAAACGGCGCATTGATTTGATATTTCCGTGCCTGCGTTTTTTAATCCGACGCACCGACTGCACACTCAATCATCTCGCCCCCGTTAGTATAGTTACGATCAACAAAATTGATCTTCAAGAAGACCGTCACACATTTGTCTTTAAAGCGCCAAGCACCACAGCCAAATCGCAACATCAAAGCTGTCAAGCAGCTACTCGAGAAGTCTGTTCTTGCAAGAGTCCGTGTGCCTTCGTAAAACATCAAATGATATGTCTTGGGACGGCTATCACGGTACCCAGGAGTCGCCTGACAGACGCTTGGCCGATGCAAATCCATAAATCCGCTTTCGTTCTGCTGCAAAGCTCTTGCCCGATGTATATCGTGCAGCGCACAATCTGTGGGGAGTTAGCTGTGGACATACCATGGTCGGACTCAAAAAGCAGTTTTTTCAAAGACAGAGGGCGTATCAACTACTGCGTATGCCTGGAATGTATAGAGTCTACACGCGAACACGGAAAAATGCATCACTCTAGGTGTTCCATTGCATATTCCAATCGACGCAGAGACTGTGTTGACCTCCACGCAAACTATGTCGTGTAAATGGCATTCGTTCTGTCGTACGTATTCAGTAGATTGCTAGACACACAAGCTGGGTATTCAGTAAAGCTTCCATCCCATCAATCGGACTGCGGCGTAGGGCGGTACGTCTCTAGCAGAATATACGTATATAGCTAATGCATTGCGCTACCGTGCACAACATTGCAGCAGCACTGCGGACAGGGAAAACGTTGTCGACTTACTATCTGTTCGGCATCCCAAGCAACCGCGTCCGCGAGTTCCCCAGCAGAGCTGACTAACCTGTGTGATTGTCATTCAATCGGCCTCGCAGGACACATTCAGGAGAGGCGATTCTGGGGGAAAAGGCAAAACGATATTCTACGACTCTAGATGCATCTGGACTTTCCTCGCTTAATTATTGCCATTGAAATCCTTATGAGGTGAGGGAAAAGGATTTATCTCTCTTCGGTGATTTTTAGACACACTTCCTAACAAATTGTCGAGAAAAGCCTATCCTTAACCGTTTACGTGTACACAGGGCATCGAAACACTGTTTAGCCCTCTATTCGTTTGGCAAATAGCTTAAAAGCGCGCAAAGCTGGAGAGAAACACACTTGTGTTGCGTTTTCCGTCGAAAGCATTAGCACAGACTCGGTTCAAGCCACTACTGTCGTCTACTCGTTTCATCGATGCCGTGCCTAACAGTGATATAATCATCGAAGCGACGTAAGAGTGCCGCATAATAACTGGAATATTATCAGTCCGCCACGTGCATTCCCTTTCAAAATCAACTCATTGCTACTAGGTCTTCGGACACACCACCTGAATGACCACTCGACATATGCCGGGTCAGTTTAGACCTCCCCATTGGGCAGACGCTTAGTCAAAGATACAAGCAATGCCTCTATCCGGAACAGGCTGATGGCCGCCAGAATTTCCACATTGAGAAACTCCCACCCTCCTTCCATGCCATTCGGTCTCTACGGGCATTAGCTGCACAGCCACTAGTAGCCTCCGTAGTTCGTTCAATGGGTATCGGAGCATTCTTAGTACGTTGTGCAACTTTTCTTAGGTATCGAGGAACCTAGGGGCGACACATATGAGGGACCCACTCCCTACGGATATTGTGTATATTTTGAAATCCATCCAATTACCTTCACGGCTCCTGCACGACGAAGACACTTGAGAACACAAGCGGCTACAGCTCATTTTTTTGTTATATTAGCACACTCGCGTTCGCTTGATTGTCTCAAACTTTTAGAGTCTTATGCAAAGCATCTTTTCAGGGTGATTCTTAAGGATGCCACATCACGCACGTTCTGTACACGGACAGTCCACGATTCAAACCACGTCGGGCATAAAGGAATCTGTAGGGCTCGGGAACTAGACAGAGAGATCTAATACGTTAGCCACCACAAAGACCGTCTAAAAGCCTAATTCAAATATTTGACCAAGCTCAGCTTCCTGGACAGAAAGGCCCAGGGTGTCTTTTCTATACAGTTGGGCAGAACGCAACCGTTGTTTCGTGCAAACAAGGAAAAGGCATATAACTTACTATCTGAAGGTTGGAAACACTGCAAAAAGGGGAACCACCGTCGCCTAGAGGTTTAACTGTCAACTACAAGCAAAACAAATAAAACCTGATCACGTACATTCTAAGAACATTAAAAAAAATCTGCTTTTTCTAGGTTGTCGGTTTCCGTCGAACGTCACACGTCGGCATTCGCTATAATCGAGTGAAGAACCGCATTACATGTTGTGTCGCACCCATTAGTGTTGCATTCCTTCTATGCGGTGTCAAAGATAAGTGTAACCTACCAATACGCAAAAACCGCCCGTGGAGCAGCCATTCGGAGCCATAGTTAGTAGACTCTGTTCCAACAAGAATACAATAAATACTCGTAGGTTTGTGTTGTCAGTCATTCTGCCGTTTAAAGAGTAGAATGCAACTCACTCTCTGGGAGCAAAGTCGCTTCTTGCACGCTGTTTGAGGTACCGCTGGTAGCGCCGCTGTAGACCCTGTTGGTTAAAAGCGGCAATGCAGCGCATCTCTGGCACTGTAAGCCATTACATTCGGACCGTGCATTTCTTGTCACTGTTTTCAATTGTTATTCGCTGGAACGCACAGCCTGCCCGAGTTCAAAAATAAAATGAAGAGACTTATGAAAACACCTGGATCTGCATCGCCTTAAACAGCTGGATGCATCCACCCGCTCAGGCGGTAGAGGCAAAGTGTAGCCCGGAGAATCGCGCATTAAACAGCAAACACGCTACTTTGCTGTTCTGGCAGTTGTAGTATAGGCAGGTGCACGATCTCCCCTGTCAAAACAAGAAGATGTAGTACGCAGAGAGGGCTCAATTGAGAACAAATCAGATATCCAAGGCTATGGACTGGCGACAGGCATCAGCAGGGCACCCAGCTAGGTTACGCCCTCGAAATGCTATATAATTCCTACGAAAGATTCTAACACACTTCCTGGACGTTTTGCAACCCGGGCAGCCACCATGTCTATCTGTCAAATAACAGGATGAGCCCAGAACATCTAAGGGCATCACAGACCTGTTATTGCCGCAAACTTCCTTGCGTTAGACACGCAAAGTCCCTCTAAGAAGTGGTACGATAACCGAAGCTATCGACCCTATTTAGCAGGCGAAGGTCTCGTTCGTTATCGAAATTAACCAGACAAATCACTCCACCAACTAAGAACGGCCATGCACCACCACCCATAGAATCAAGAAAGAGCTATCAATCTGTCAATCCTTCCCATGTCTGGACCTGGTGAGTTTCCCCGTGTTGAGTCAAATTAAGCCGCAGGCTCCACGCCTGGTGGTGCCCCTCCGTCAATTCCTTTAAGTTTCAGCCTTGCGACCATACTCCCCCCAGAAACCAGAGACTTTGATTTCTAATGAGGTGCAGAAGAAGCCAAGGTAGGCGTTTCCCTATCTCTAATCTGCATACTCTACAGCTTGCAGATAAAGGGAGGCCGCCAACTGTCCAATGACTAGCCAGGTAGGGTCTGGAATTCCAAGCCGCATCCTAAACACAACGCAGTCTCGAGAAGCCTTTCTTCCCCTGATTACCATGATTCCTGGATGTTGACGTGCGCCAACACGGCATACGCGAACTTGCCAGTCATAATGCCCGCTCAGCAGAGTCACACGTGCAACGAATGAAGCGCGCTTATTCTCTTCCTAGTTGCAGAGGGGGAACGCATTTTGGCAGTGCTAAACTCCCTGGCTCGGGTTTCGATCTCACTAGCTAAAAATATCGAAGGGATTATTCATCGGTATCCTCTGGATTACACATAATCAATTTTGAAAAGAACGGTCAGCAACCATAATGTTTGAACGGACAGTCAGCTTCAGGCACACGTTATCATCAATATTTCCACATTAAGTATAGGAATAAACAAAAAGGCTAGCATAATCACCTATGTAATATGAGGATTGGCACTAAAATGTAATTGCTCCCCACTCGAAGCCGGACAAGTGTAGCTTCTTTTACGGTCCAGGCACACTACTTCTTAAAATTATAAAACCCCCCGTCTCAAGATTACCTACAACGGCATCCCATATAATGGAACAAATATGGATTCCTTTTAATTCGACAGTAATTTCAGCGAAACAACAACACATAGCATGCGTTCCACGAATGTAGTAGGTAGCCAGAGGTTCTGCCAATTCATAGTGGTCCTTTACATAGGTCAACGACAGTAGGCGCCAATACTAATATCGTTAGCACTCTTTGGACCCCTACTTTAAAATGCGCTAAAAGCTTAAAAAATAATTCAAAATGTTCTATATAGTGAGTCGGCTGACATCAGTTTGCTTCAAATATCATTTTGTTTTTCAAGCTTCTCAAAAGCACTCCTGCACTCCCCAAACTTTCGCAAATTAACTGTAGACTAATGGAGACTCTAGCATTAGAGGAAAGCGTTTGCGCAAACCGAACGTCCTCTTGCTTTATGGTGCATTCCCATGTTTGGGATGCAGTGGGGGCAGAATGAAACGCCTATTACTGTTTGCTGGTAATATTCTGTATAGTTTCGAAAATGCAAACTGGCAGTGTCTTGCTGTTATAGGACGCGTCGCATGCACGAAAAGCACCCCACTGGGCCTCTTCATCGACAAACTTCAAGCATACTGTTTACGTACGGCAAGCATGCGAAGCACGCGTTCCGTGCTGAAAGCTGGAAACATTCCCGGCCAAAGGCGTACTATCTACAGAAAGCAAGAAATATCACAGCAAAGATGCAGTGCTGCTTAGTTATGCAGTCGAAAAGGAAAGACGTAAAGTTGTGAGAAAGTAAGAACCTCCGCCACGAAAGTAAGACATAAACGTGCAGCACCCGAAATACTCATGCACATACCCAGCAATCACACACAAAACCACACATGATATTTCTTGCACGCGTCGCCTGCGGAAAATATACAAAGAGAGGCACATGATATCATCGTATGCGCAGCGTACAGCCTGGAAATCCAGTATGTTCCCACTGAAAGCATCATCATTCAAGAGGAGAAAAGAATGACAAAGGATTTGACGGATGAGTCACATCCTTGAAATAAATTTGTCGCTGCCATCGGCACAACGCCACAAAATACCTAGCAGTCAAGGGCGTTTATTGTTTATATCGCAGAACCTTCCCTGAGGAACACAGCTGGAAGGCAAAAACGAGCATAGTGTGCGGAGTGCTTTTGTTTCCTGTAGCACTTATGCTCCCTATTACAAACGGAACGCACCATCTTTGTTGGTAACCCTACCACGTGCAGGGTACACTGGACACCCAAATCAGTCAGAAATGGTTCCACTTCCGATTGTTTTACCATCCAAATGTGCCAAATATTCACGATTCTTCTGCATTCCACTGCCCCATCGTAGGCGGCAAGCCGTATGGTCATTACTCAGTTACAGCCATATCCAGGATTCCCAAAACGAACCTCTTGAGTAGCCGAACCCTATGGAGATTACTTCCTTGTATTCACTTTCCTTACTCGCGGAAACCGACTCACGGTCTTCCATGAAAGCCGGTTCTTCGCAGAAAACGATGATAACCCATCATCATCATTCACCTGCCGTAAAGGAAAAATAACAAAACAAGCTCCTGATGCAACTGAAAATTTCTAAGTAGGCCTGTCATTTCGTCACAGCATCCATGTTGTCACTCTATGCACAAACTTCGCTTTTGGGTCTTTTGACACACCGTCTAGAATTTGTGTTTTCAACTTCTCAATACCCAAAATCTGAAGTTGCAGACAGCCATCAGAGGGTAAGTTAACTAGAGCTCCAAAGAACTCGCCTGCGAGCGGCCACTCTATAGTAACCGTAAAACGTGGGGTACCGCTACCTGGTACTGGGCTCTTAGGTGCAGCGTAAGCTCGTCGATGGCAACGCTACGGCGACAAGAGATCATCAAGGCATATTTGACTACTAGTTGGACAAGGTAGAAACAAACTTGCAGACCATCAATCTTCATCTATCCTATATTGTGTAATACTATGAACCAAAAGAGCCAGCAAATGCTCTGTCTTCGGTTGTTACTCTCCACCCAGAGGGCATAGTTTACTACTTGCATGTATTTACACGCGAATCCCGAAGCAACACACTCCCTGGAAAATGAAAACACTGGCCAAATGAAGCACGGCAAGATAGAGCTAGGCAAGAAGGCTCTGGCACCGTGAAGGTTGATTTGTGGCTACTAGACTGCAAGCCAGAGGAGAGGCCAATGCAACTGGAGAATGCCTCTTGGTTGCGAAAACCCGCGGACTCCCCAACAGAGCAGCAATAATTCAATATTGCTCAGGATAGCAATTGGGATGCAATTGCAAGTTACCACATATACCCGCACGCCAACACATCAGGCAACAGGCTCCCACGAGCAGCACTCCAGGCGTGTATGTAGCAAAAGCCATCCACCGAGGGTGCCGACAGTACAGTGAGCAGTTGACCTCTGAACGTCCTGCATGTAGAGAATACCTACGTCCTGCACGCCGAGCCTTGCCCCCCCTTCCCCAAAGGACAATATTCACTGTTCCACATCGGACTCGAATTTCTGCGTACCTCCATTTATATGACAGCAAGGCGTGTTGGCATATCCCATAAAAGGCAATTTTTGCTTGGCTTTTAATGAAATAACAGCATGACGACCATTCGGCTGTAGATGCAGTAGGGCTGAAGAGGAGCGAAAATTAATTCCCATTAGATGAACACTCGGGGTCACCACAAAATACAAACGGCGGTGCTGCCGCGTAGTTCACCAAGTACAGGAACTAACGCGCAGCTGCCGGACAGTTCGACCATTAAGCAAACTACGCACAGGCTGGAACGGCACGGTGACAGACGGACCCCAAATATAATCAACATTGACCGGCGTGTTTGTTCATTTCAAAGAGCCAGAATTTAGTTACCGTGACGACAGCACGACTACAACATACTAGCAAAACCACTGTGTTGTGGATTCTTTGAGGCCAAAGCAGGCAATAGGATATCTGTTGAACTCTACATCAAGGCGAAAATGACGCACACGCTGGGGGCCGAAAAACAAAACGCCAGTGAAGTTTCCAGTGTTGGCTTACAATTCCTACACCGCCTTTCAAAGGTAAAATGTGTTTGAAGAGGAGTTAATATTTCCCCCCAACCGGACACTATCATTTGGCTTAACACGCACAAGCTTAAAAACCGCATAGTGCAATCGCATTGTGGAAATGCTGGCGCCACCCATATGCCTTGAGCAAATCATGGCATTAGTGTACGCTCAATTCGCGGCATGCACGCCTTTGCCGCAGAGTTCTCACCAGCTTCGCTCACGAAAAGCTTGTTACATAGCAAATTTGAAGCAGACAGAACTTGTTGTTAAGCTTCATCATAACGCGCATGCTACTCTCGAAGACATACGCAGTGTCGCACTCTACGACCTGATGCAACTTACGCTCTGGATAGCTTCCGTTAAGGTGCCGGTTTTATTATCAACGAACGCAGAGTGGCCTAACGCCTTCGGAGAAACGCAACGTAGAAACTGATTGTCACACAAGCTCACAGGCTGGCAATTTGAAGCCAGTCCGAAAGCACAGAAAGGACCATGCAGTAGGGCGTGTGGCATATGCTTCTATTGCTGGGCTTGCACACACGAGGGCAAGCAGAAGCTTTCAGCAGAGAATGGATGAAGAGATTCTGCTTTCCAACTCAACAGCAAGCGCCCGTAGATTTTCATTTTGGGCAGTTGTCCCAACTCCGGCGTGCAAATCCGGATTAACACTCTTTTGCAGTATCGCAGTTTTGGTCCGCGGAAAACAACGCACAACCTGCATGCACGGACAGCTTTCTCTACCGGGCTTCTTCATTTCAAAGCTTCTGTCTGGGTGGAATGCTCCAACACTGAGTGATTTCCAAACTACGGTCTGGGCCGCGTTTGGATTCAAAACAAGAAACCTGTCGGTTTTGTGGGCTGACGCGTAGACCACGGATTACCGAGAGCGCAGAACGTGCATTTTCCATCATAAGACACCAGCGCTATTGGAATGGCTTTGCAAAAGTAAAGCGCTGCGCAATTTGTGCCAGCCAGGCCTGCCATTGTGCGGCAACACACTGGCCTTCTCCAAAAGGGGCTTATAACCATTTTGTTACGCACTGTGAATTTTGGCACATCGCTTCCCAGTTCTGCAGGCGGTCGGTTACATTATGTGCCACGTAAATCAACAGTTGGGCAGGCAGAACCCTTTTGGATGATGCAATCATCGGGTGCCTGGTGCGCACGCTTCACCATGCAGATCGAGGGTACAGTGGTACGCATGCTTAGTCCCTCCTGTGTATTAACAGTGTTGTATAACACACTCCCTTCAATTAGGCAAGCTCAAACCATAATTATTGCCAAAATATTCGTGAGCAAGTTTCCTTGAAAGCAAGCCTCCCTTGGTTTACAGGTGCGGGTAAAACGCTTTACCCAGCTGTTCTGTTCTCGCATACCAGTATACGAAATTAGGCGGCTAATTGTTTGAAAGCAATCTTTGCTATGCGACGTATCTGGCAAATGCTTACGTTCTGCAAATATAGAAAGCTGCTTTCCACGGTTGCTGGCCTACTGCAGACCCATGAAGCAGAGAGTAACTGCCTAACCCAATCATCGACGATTCACTTCGCACATGGCTCCGCTACACTTCTCTAAATTCTCCTTGTGTCTGCGTCATATATGGCAAAAGCTCACTTCCTGCAAATAGTGCCAATGGCCTTCCAAGCTTGCTGGCCTATCGCAGATCCACAAAGTTCATAGAAGCCGTGTGACCCAACCGTCAACGATACAATTTTTATATGACTCCAGTCACCGCCGTGAAATTCGCCGGTGCCTGCATTAAATACCTATTCCGGGCAAAGAACATACAATCTGCGTCACACGTGGAGTGCCGTATACACAAAGCGGATGCATATCGATGTTCGCTATTGTTCCGAGAGGGTAGCCGCTGCAAAATCTCGCGGCTATGCTATGCAATAGAACTCGGACGTACAGGCGGCTAAAGAACATTCTTTGGCGGAAGTGAAGAGCACCCTCATTGTATAAATATGATTTTTTTGCCTCTCGGAGACTCCGATTGAGGGCATTCACACCAGTCAGCAGGCTGGACAACCAATCATTTGGTCTTCGTGTGCCACTATCTGACATTGTATGCAACGCACTTTCTGTAATCTCAGAATATATGGCAAAGGCGTAACAATAGCACCCCACATCAACGTATGCAGCCACTTATAGAAGCTGGAGGTCGAGTGGAGGGCTTCCATTTAGGCTAAAGCTGGGAGAATCGGTTTGCTTCATCAGGGCTCGGAAAGAGCCACAGTAAAGGAATGGCTCCATCACCACGTTGCGCCACTGTAGCACAAAACCTCCATAAGTCTGCTCTAGTTGATTTCTCTTTGGAGAACACTGACGCGGCAAGAGCCGAACCTCACGATGCCAACCATCACCGCCACCAACCGATCTACAGGCTATTAAAAATATTCCCGTAAATCCCCTTCCAGAATAAATCTGTCAATGTACAAAGTTCCAAGGCGCACAATCTGCAGGTGAACTCAGCCTGTATGACTGGGTGTTCCTTTGGCGTCAGCCTGTGCACACACACAGGAGTTCGTGGATAACCAGATGTTCATCCATCGTGATACAGGATGTACCCTTCGTTGTGTAACCTGCTCTCCGCTGACACTCGCCTAATTCACTGTGCTCTGCCATTTCCAGATATAATCCGGGCAGAGCAATCCCTACATGTAGGTTGAGTGCAGAACAGCTACGGGAGGGCCAACCACAAATGTTATCAGCGGTGATAGAGACCACCTGAAAAGCTCTCCTTTGTTGGCGTAGTACATCCCATTCGTGCCATCTGATAAGCAGCGAACGGCTGTAAAGCTACAGTCACGATTGCAATTTCCCTCAATAATACCGGAACACGCACAAGCTAAGGGAGTCGTCAGGAACATAGTAGGAGTGAGATATCCATCCCTGGTTTCTTCTCCTAGCCGTCTACATACGTAATCCTGATCCGCTACATGCGGCTAGTGTAACCTACGACCTGCAAGCGTGGGCACACACTTCTTCTCACACTCCTTCACATTCAGCAGCAAACAAGAGCAAACGCCGGTTAGGCGAAGCGGTGTAGCCTTCCCGCTGCAATTCTCAACTGGTCTTCCCTATGCATCTGTTCGAGCACACGGAAAGCAATACCAGTCAACTTAAACAAAGTTACATTCAGCATTGCAGGCGAAGGAATGGCATGAAAACCTAAGTGATGGGCAGGTGCGAATGCGTCCTTCTCCTTGCAGTCTGTATGCGTGCCATCCCGACTCCGGGAAACGGAGGATGTGTGGGATAGCCAAGTGCTGAAAGGACACAACGCTAATCAGAGCAATGGGCGCACGCTCTTCATTGGAACTCACCCAACGTGTCCACCAGATTTTCCTGTGTAATGCCATGCGAGAGTGTGCGTGGGTGACGGTGCATCCATGACAACGAAGCCACTAGCGGTGTTTAAGCGCTGTACGTCCATAATTTGCAGAGCGCTGAGCAAACCAATACGCAACTGAAGAGGAGCATGATACAGCTGCACTCTGTGGAATATCTCATTTGCATGAACAGTTGCAACTAAGCTGATGTTCAATCAGAAGACAACACTCATGAACTGCCAGACCGTAAGGAGCCTAGAATTTAGAGTTGCAGTTTATAAGGATGTATTCGGCTGAATCTAATGGACAACGGTTGACAGAGAAATCGCCTGACTGGGAACTTCGTCGAAACGTTCAGCTGTTCTGCTCCCCTGTAAGCCTTCAATGGTGCCGTTTTCAAAACTTGTAGCGGCCGCGGACCCTGTCAACCGAAGTGTAGTTCGCCTCACCAAGCCATGTAGCGGCAATTGCATTTCCAATAATCATCGCACTGTGTGGATTATAAGCACCAATGTGGCGCACTTCCTAAAACAGTACATTCGACTGTGAAGTGGGTCATGGTGGGCGGAAGTGAACGTCCAGCTGACAACAAGCATTCCAGACCCATATTATACATTGGCCGGCATGGCCTTCGCAGAAAACCAGGAAACCTAAAATGGAGATAGCGTGGGTGATTACGCCTGGATCATGTGCACAAAGCAATGGCCCCGTCAAGCGACTAGAAATCCTTCTACACGGCAAATGGGAAGTAAAACCCCAACAGTGACGACTACCCTATCCTACACTACTGGATATCTAACAACGTTGCAAACATCGTTCCCATGTGCCCAGTGAAAAGTTCATGCTCAGACGGTATGCAAGCACTCTGCGCAAACTAAACGAACACCATGCGCAAACGGAGAGGCATATACACCCGAAGGCTCTGCCAACGACTTCTCTTGTGTGTACTTTGTCAGGCCAAGGACACACAAGCTGAACATTAACAAACTCCCCAGTCAGCCTGTTTCAACCCACTATTCAACGACTAGAAACATTTTGTCGTTTGTGAGGATCGCTTGTAGCAGGATTCTAACGTCCTCAATCATGCCAATCACCGCGGAAACTGCTGACCACACCTATTGCTGTACCAAAATGTCGAACACTGCTTTGTCTGCGCGAACAGGATGAGATAAGGATGCCTTTGCAGAAACAGCCTCCATCTGCCATAGGAGAAGCCCAAAACAGACTTTCTGCAAGGGGAAGTTTTGTCCCGACCACTGCCACCTCCTAGTTGGCCACGTAATGCCCAATTCTTCCAAAAACAAAACAGAGAAAGTGGGACCACTCCACCAATTGAGCCAAGTCCATTCAGTATCTTTAAGGCGAGATGCTGCGATGTACAATTTATGAGCGAATGTGTGCAGACAGGTCCGTTCACTGTCACCGATTGAAATACCCAAAATGTTTGGACGAAAACTGAACAATCGCAGCTAATGTCTGTATGCGTTTGCCGTGCAGCAGAACTGCGTTCGCATCGCAAGGCAAGCACCAACATATTCTTGCAGCAACCCAACCGCCAACTCCATTATGTCCGCAACGCACTTTCTTTACGCTCTTCAATGAGTAACTAGGTCACATTGGGAACACAAAACAGGCCTTGCCGAAAAATACCTGAGCGAATAGACATGGCCAGGCCTTTGTTACGACGGAGAGACAGTTCGCAGAGAACAAATAGCTGGTGAAACAAAGCCAGCACTGTCGAAATTGCTTGCAATCTGCACTGCCTATTTGCAACAGGAGCGCTTGCACTCAGTATTAGAAGGTCGCAAGGCAGGATGTGCGGGACACAGTCCGTTTCTGTCTCAGCTGGTTGATATCGGCTGAGCAAACAATAATTGTGTGCTTCTGGCATAGCTTATGCGGGAAGCTGACTGTCTGCATGCACAACATAGATCAGCACTACACGCAACGAGTTAAGACAGCAAAACTTCACGCACGCACGACGCTGCCGAGGAGTTGCGGAGTGAGCAGGTGTGCAATTTTGTAGACGCGGACCCGCGATCTCGCAAACGGATTTGGCTAGCAGCGTTTTCAGATGGTACTATCGGACTTCTACCGAAATACATAAGCGTACCAAAAAGATCATAAGCACGGTCCGGAACGTTGTGGAGCCCTAGCACTCCTCATTACACCGGCTCTCCTGGCATGTCTTAGTTGCATGAGTAACTTTGTTGGAACCCAAAAAGCAGTGCATGTAACTTGTCGCCTATTACACTTGGTGTGCGAATCCGCACTTCCTGTTCGTCGGCAGAATTTTTCCAGATGGGTGCTGACAACACATACACAGCGAACCGCTGTTTGCCAGGGCACTTGTCTGTTTCGGTGTAGTGTATGGCACTGCGCTGAGTCATCAGGTAACTACCACAGGATGCTGTATATTGCCGGTGTCTCTCTCTCGAGAGGGAGAATCGCTTGCTTTCGCTGTAACGTGAGCTACAGAAGGCCCTCAAACTTGACCTATACCACAAACCCTCAACATTACATGCAGCAGCTGAAATATACCACACGATACTGGTAGCGAATGGCAAGGGCTAACCAGCCCCTTTATTACGGGCGCCTCACTTAGGCCGATACATACTGGCTAAATTTCAAGCTCGAAAATTCTAGCAGTGGCTTCATCTTTTAGCGAATCGATGACGAGCACGGATAGATGGAGTGAACCGAGGGTTTTCTCCCGTTTTGAGCAATCGATAGGCATTGTACGCAAATACTACCTCTCCGCCCTGTGGAAGGTCTATGGCCTGTGCACCGAGCTGTACGCCATGTTGTCGCAAGTGGACCCACATTCTGCAGTTGCAACAACCACGCCCAAACATCGCAGAACCCGCTGCATGAGGATGGCCGTGTGGCAAGTTCATTCACAATCCGGGATTCTGTGTAGTACAGAACACATGTCAGCTTTCCCTAGTAGGAAGGCATGACACGTAGGCGATTGCTTAAGGTTACTCACAACCTGTGAAAGTCCGTCCCTCCTGATGACAACAGAAGAATACCAAAATACCTGGGATGCTTTCACTCTTTTCATACTGTGGGTTCACATTTATGGCACATTCCAAGGAAAACCAGCACCACCATCGATCGAATTACTGCTATGCCTGACTCCTCCTTCTGAACGGGTGGTTTCGGTGTGATATCGGTGTACTGGTACAGCACCCACCGACTGGTTTTCGAAGACGCTGCTCTAGACCTAGTGTTCTATCCATGTTCAGCTTCTTTCGCTCCAAAATTGGTGCAAGGCTCCATGCACGATCGGCTCTTTTGAATTGCTTCAATATTCAGTTTTGCCCGCGGCTCAACTAAACGCATGGTATTCAGCATTAATTCCCCAAGCAATCCGTGACAGATGGCTCCGTACAAACTGCATAAAACGTTCACCAAACCCTTTCTCAGGGGACGATAACTCAACAGAATGAAGCGTCTTAGGGTCTGCTGCTGCCAACGATGCACATGTTCCTCAAAAGTCCGCTCGCTTCAATAGGCTACTGGCAGTAATTCTGTACAGCAAATTTCGCTCGCCGATATGCTGCAAACTCTCAGACATCCCGCAAATTCTTGGTATCGAAAACTGCTTTTTCAAAGTATCTGAGTGCACTGCCAGGTCACATCGAACGCAGCCCGAAGGTGTAACTCACAGGCTGGCCAGGTAAAGGGCTGGTTGGCACACATAACACAAATAGAACCGGCTCCTACTCTTGGTGTTACACCTCTGTTTCCTGTCCATGCACGCGTTGTGGTTTTGTATTGGGGGGTCAGTACTACGTTCTACCTGCTGTTCCACTGGAACGAAGCATTCCCCTTGCGGCCAAAGGTGACAGGTATGCATACACAAATGTTTCTCAAAGACCAGCAGGGAAAGAAAAGTAACTATCGCATAGAGCGTTGCCTACAATCTGTAAAGGGCAATACTGTGGGCCACGGTCAGGATGGTGTTCTTTGGGTAGCTACTTAAAGCTCAGAGTGTGCATTCTGAAGACGGGCAACACATATCAATGCTCACTGCATTGCAGGCCTAGATCTGTTGGGCTTTTCGTTTCCTCTCGGCAGATGAACACCTTGATCATATTCCTGGGTTCGTTACCCAAACCCAACTAAGGTAAAACTATGGTACAACAAGGCGCACTTCCTGATAGCACCCACAGCATTTGGTTCTTAAGCCCCCGAGATAATTGTTCGAGATATGATAGTTACCATGTAATACGCTCTGGAGACAAACGTTGAGATTCGTTCAACAATTGGGTGTCACTCACATCCTACATGGGCAAACCCGAACACCACCATATGGCTATTGGCATGGCGTCATCGACCCAATGTGAACACGTCTCCCAAACTACGTTCTTACATCGCTTCAGATCCTGCATAAGCATGCTCCTTAGTATTCTAAGTAGACCCAAGCGTACAATAAGCGTCATTTTCCAAGCAGGTGAGCTGCTAGTGCATATACACAATGAGCGACACTTTTCACGGCCTTCACTCGCGCAAGCTCCATATCCATGTTTTTCGTTTTTACGTTCCTCTCTGCTAGTCTTAGCGTGCCGGCTGGACGAACTATCTGCAGATAGAGGCATTCAGGCATGCATGCTGTTCGTCGAATGACCCGGCATGGTCAGCACCGTTAAGGTACAGCTATAGCGGTCAGTGTTTTCAAATTTATTTGTTTTACATCTCGCCATACTTGCAGCGCCCATGTGATTCCGAGGGGCTGGGAGAGGAGCAAGAAGCTTGATATGCACGTACAAGCTGCATCACAGCAGTACTCAAGCTCTTCAACTGCAGCCACTGACAAAGTTACCTCGGAGAGCGTTCTGCAGCAGCGTTTGCACCGGTCATTCCATTGCCGTTGTTTCTCACACCATCAGTGCATGCAAGGGACCCCTCTTCGTGGTGTGTATATTAGACTGCCCTCCTCCACGATTTTGGCAAGATCAAGCTGGAGCCTTAGGAGCAGCCACAGTTTTGCTGGTTCCGCTTCTCACAATCTTGTTCAAGGCGCATTTTCCGAACTTCTGCTCGTTTCCATTGTCAGAGGAATACACGGATAGGCCGACAAAGCGGCCGAAATAATAGAGAAAGGGGAGCACACCAAGGCTACGTAATAAACAGAGCAATACCCCCCTGCTGCATATATATATATATATTATATATATATATATATATAT
>NW_013566785.1:0-12500 GCF_000499605.1 Eimeria maxima | reverse complement strand
GCAACCTGCTGCACTGCAGCAGCTTACTGCTGCAGCAGCAGCAGGTACTGCAGCAGCAGCAGCAGGTAGTTCAGCAGCAGCAGCAGGTAGTACAGTAATTGGAGGAGGAGAAGGAACAACAGCAACAAATAGTTATTATCCTCAGCTACAAGCAGTAGCAGATAAGGGAGGAGATGAATATGCATGCAGAATTAAGCATAAAATACATGATAATATTATTATACATAATATGTTTATGCATGTACAATATAACAGACAGTTCCTGCAGCACCTGCAGCAGCAGCACCTGCAGCAGCAGCACCTGCAGCAGCAGCAGCAGCAGCAGCAGCAGGTAGTAATGCAGCAGCAGAAACAGCACCAGGTAATAATGCAGCAAAAGCAAGGACTGCAGCAGCAACAACAGAAGAAGCACGAACAGGAACAGGATATACAACAACAGTCAGGGACACAGCACAAAGAACAACAACAGCAGCAGCAACAGCAGCAGCATCAGCAGCAACAGCAACAGCAGCAACAACATAAGGAACCTGATATTGTAGAAGATCCAGAGGTATATATATTGTTGCTGCTGCTATTGTTGCTGTTGCTGTTGCTGCTGCTGTTGTTGCTGCTGCTGTTCGATGTCTTAGCCATCAAACTCTTCTTAGATCCGTCATGAACCTGCTGCTGCTGTTGCTGCTGCTGCTGTTATTGCTGTTGCTGTTGTTGCTGTTGCTGTTGCTGCTGCTGCAGATGTGGGAGATGCGTACACTGGAGATAAGCAACAAGTGAGGGTCAATACTTCTTATTGCTGCTGCTGCTGCTGCTGCTGCTGGTGCTGTTGCTGTTGCTGCTAGTCGCGCTGCTGTGTCTGCTCAACCCTTTGTTGCTGCAATATCTGCTATATCTGCTGCTGCTGCTGCTGCTTCATCTGCTGCTGCTGCTGCTGTGTGTGTGTTGTTTGCTGCTGCAGCGGGTTGACTGGCCCTGCAAGTAGTCTACAGCTATTAGCAGTATCTGGTTCTTTGCTGCCTGTCTCCTTGCTGCCTAGTAAGACACAGGGTCTCCTTGCTGCAGCAGCAGATGCAGCACTGCCGCTGCTGCAGTGCAGCACGAATCCACGATTTGCTGGCAGCAGAATTAAGTATGACTTTGGTGGTACTTATAGGAGACTACAAAAGGGACACAATCTTATTAATAACAGCAGCAGCAGCAGATCCCTGCAGCAGCAGCAAGGGCAAGAGCAAGAGCAAGAGCAAGAGCAAGGGAAAGAGCAGCAAGAGCAGCAGCAGCAGCAGCAGCAGCAATTGGATGATGAAAATATCCGTGCTGCTGCTGCACTGCAGCAGGCACAAGAAGCTCTTGCTGCCTTTGAGGGAGGCCGTATTGGAGAGAAAACAGCAGCAGCAGCAGCAGCAGCAACAGCAGCAGCAGACGCAGGAAGAAAGGGTGCAGCTTCTCCCGTTGGCAATTCAGGGAAGCCAGAGGAGACACCAGCAGCAACAGCAGCAGCAACAGCAGCAGCAACAGCAGCAGCACGTACGATTGTAGATGCAGCAGCAAAGGGATTAATGGTAACAGCAGAGGAGACAGCAACAACAGAGGAGACAGCAGCAGCAGCAGCAGCAGGAGAAGATAATTTGCTGCTGCTGCTGTCTGAGGGGGGACAAAGGAGACACCCATCTAAGCCTATGCCCTTTGGATCACAAACCTCACTACCCCTTGTATGCTGCTGCTGCTGCTTGCTGCTGCTGCTGCTGCTGCTGCTGCTGCTGCTGCTGCTGTTGCTGCTGTTTGCTGCTGTTGCTGCTGCTTGCTCCTGCCATTTGTTGCTGCGGCTGCTCAACCCCACCACCGTACTAACACCAACTCATTCCTCTCCCTCTGCTGCTGCTGTTGCTGCTGCTGCTGCAGGCGTTGCTGCGTGTTCCTTTCTTAGAGGGGAGAGAAAAGCCTAGCGGGTTTGTTAGTTCCTTTCGTTACCAATTTGCTACCCGATTGTCTCCTGAGCAGCAGCTGCAGCAGCAGCAACAGCAGCAGCAGCAGCAACTGCAGCAGCAGCCACCAGAAGGTGCTGCTGTTGCTGTCTGTCTACTTCAGCTAGTACCACAGGTAACAGCCCTGCTGCTGCTGCTGCTGCTGCAGTCTGCTGCTGTTGTTCCTGCTGCTCTCTGCGTGCATGCAAATGCATGCATGCAGACGTTGTTTTGTTGTATATATATGTGTGTGTATAGCCTTGCTGCTGCTGCTGCTGCTCGTGCAGCTAATCCTCCTGCTCCTGCTGCTGTCTGTCTGGTGCATGCAAGAGCATATGCATATGCATATGTGTATGCATATGTATATGTATATATGTATATGTATGTATATGTATATGTATATGTATACGTATATGTACACATATATATGTATATGTATATGTACGTATACGTATACGTATATATATGTACATGTATATGTATACGTATACAAATGCATATATACGTATACGTATACGTATACAAATACATATATACGTATACGTATACGTATACGTATACGTATACGTATATATATATGTATATGTATATGTAGGAAGTATTGTATACATTTGCATTAAATGATTGGATATGCCATTGTGGTTCAACAAAAGAAAAAAAAGAAAATAAATACAACTTATCTTCTTATGCATGGACTAATCTTACGGTAAGGACTCCTCCTCCTGCTGGTCCTACTCCTACTCCTGCTCCTGCTGCTGCTGCGGCTGCTGTTGCTGCTGTTGCTGGTGGTTGTTGTGGTTCTTGTGCTGCTGCTGTCTTTTTTTTGCTGCTTTTAACTGTCCTGTGGCACTCTTTGCTGCTGCTGCTGCTGCTGCTGCTTGCTGTAAGCTGTCTTCTTGTTGCTCCTGTCTCTGGGTTGCTGCTGTTTACTACTGCAGCAGCAGCAGCAGCAGCAGCTGCTGCTGCTGCTGCTGCTGTCTCCTCTCTGGTGTCTCCTTCTTATTGTGTATTGTCTGCTTTGTGTTTGCCTTTAGCTGTATGCGGAGACACCGGAGACACATCCGCTTTGTCTTGATGCCTCTGCTGCTGCAACGGAGTGGTACCAGCAGCAGCAGCAGCAACAGCAGCAGCAACAGCAGCAGCAGCAGCTGCTTGTGCCGAGACGGCAGCAGCAAGGGCGATTAAAAGCAGCAGCAGCAGCAGCAGCAGCAGGAGGTGTCTCCTTGGATATTAATGATCCCTTACTTCATCACGAAGCATTAGGCGAAGATCCAGTTAGTCTCTTGCTGCTGCTGCTGTTGCTGCTGCTGCTGTTGTTGCTGCTGTTGCTGTTGCTGCTGCTGCTGGTGCTGTTACTGCTGATGGTGCTGCAGTTGCTGTTGATCATGCTGCTGATGCTGCTGCTGACGCTGCTGCAGTTGCTTCTAATGCTGATTCTGTTGATCCTGCTACTGCTGCTGCTGTTGCTGCTGCACTTGCTGCTGTTGCTGCTGCTGTTAATGTTTTGCTGTTTGTATATATATTTGTGTGTGTTATTAGTTAGTATTATCTAGTTTGCTGCTGCTGCATTTGCTGCTGCTGACGATTGCTGCTCGCTTCTGTATATTAGCACAGTAAGCAACGACCCTACGCTGCTGCTGTTGCTGCAGTTGCAGCAGCAGCAGCAGCTGCTGCTGCTGCTGCTGCTGTTACCTCTGCAGTTGGTGCCTCTGCTGCTGTTCTTTTGGTACCTGTTTCTTCTCTTGTTGCTGTTTGTGCTGTTGTTGCTGCTGTTGCTGTTGTTGCTGTTGCTGTCGGGGTGCTATTGCTGTGGTTGCTGGTGTTGCTGCTGCTGTTGCTGTTGCTGCTGCTGCTGGTGCAGCATTAAGAGCAACCCTGAGGGTAAATTGGCATTATATTGGATGTACACCGCAAATCAATTCAATAAATTTTGCTGCTGCATCTCCATGCTGCTGCGGCCCCGAGGTACAAACCCTAACCCTAAACCCTAAACCCTAAACCCTAATAAATGCCTACGGAACTCTCTTTGGGTTATAGGGATAATAGATGGGTGTAGTAGCTCATGCTCCTTCCCCTCTTCCTGCTGCACCACTTATTGCTGCTGCTGCTGCTGCTGCTGCTGGGTATCTTGTAGGGAAGACACCAAGGATCAGACAAAGAAGAAGAGAGAAAGGATCAGCACTTCATCGCTTATAAACAGCAGCAGCAGTCTTCCTTTTTTTTTTTAGTTCTTCTTTGCTGCTGCTGCTGGCCGCAGCAGCAGCAAGGCATCCTTGACAACAGCAGCAGCAGCAGCAAAAGCAGCTGCAGGAGCAGCAGCAGCAGCAGCAACAAGCGCTGTAGTGAGCGCAGCATCAACAGATGCTCCAGCTTGTTTTATCGTAACCCCAGCACTGCAGCAGCAACAGCTGCAGCAAAAGGTGCAGCAGCAGCAGCAGCTGCAGCTGCTGCTGCTGCTGCTGTTGCTGTTGCTGCAGTGTATTCTCCTAGGTTGAATAATAAGGTATGCCTTTTTGTGTTTTTTCTGTTTTTCTTTTTCTTCTTTTCTTGGCGACAATTAAATCTTCTTAGGCCTGTTGGGGCCCCTTGGGGGCCCCCTTTGTACCCTCTCTTTTGACGTCGTAGGGGCCCCTTCAGTACTCTCTCTATACGATTTAGGGGCCCCAGGGGCCCCCTGCATACCTGTAGACCTTAGGGGGCCCTTACTGTGTTGTGGGGCCCCCCATAATATGTTGGGGGCCCCTAAATATGATATATGTTTTGGGGCCCCCAACTGTGTATAGGGGGCCCCCTTTAGTGGGTAGGGGGGCCCCCTAAATGCTTGTAGGGGGCCCCTTTTAGGGCTTAGGGGGGGCCCCCTAAATATGTATTGGGGGGCCCCCCTTAATGTTGTTTTGTACCTCTTTAGATATAACCGCATAATGGTTTTCTTAAAGAGAGAAAAAAAAGAAGAAAAATAAATAAATAAATAAAAGGAGACAAATAAGGAGACAAAAGGAAACAAAGTGTCTCCTTTAGCAGTATTAATGCCGTAGTGCAGATTAGGGTTTAGGGTTTAGGGTTTAGAACGCATGCGGTTACTGGGGTTTAGGGTTTAAGGGAGAAGGAAGAATTAGGGTTTAGGGTTTAGAAAAATAAGAGGGTTTTGTTAAGAGACAAAAGGAGACACTTTTCCTTTTTTGTATATAAAAGGAGACAAAAAAAGAAATAAAGGAGACAAAAAGAGACAAAAGGAGACAAAAAGAGACAAAAAGAGACAAAAGGAGACAAAAGGAGACAACAGTGTACTGTCTCCTTGGTGTCTCCTTTTGTTCGTTTATCTCTTTCTTTGTTGTTTGTCTCCTATTGTCTCCTTTTTTATCTCTCTTCCCTTGCTGCCTCTTGCTGCCTCTTCTTTTGCCCTGCTGCTGCTGCTGCTGCTGTTGCTGTTGCTGTTGCTGCTGCTGCTGCTGTTGCTGTTGCTGTTGCTGTTGCTGCTGCTGCTGCTGTCGTCAGGCTCAATAGGAGAAATAATGCTGCTGCTTATACGCAGCATACCTATTTGCTGCATTGCTTTGCTTACTATTTCTAATTCTCTCTTCCTTACTTCTGCTGCTCCTGCTGCTGCTGCTGCTGCACTTGCTGCTGCTAATTCTTCTTCGCTTGCGTCTCCTCCTTGTGTCTCCTTTGTACTCCTGTCTCCTCCTACAGCAGAACCCGTCTTACGCAATATGCCCTACAGCAGCAGCAGCAGCAGCAGCAGCAGAAGCAGAAGGAACAGCACAAAGATAACGACTGATGCCCTTGGCCGCACCATAGCTAGCTATCTAGCTGGCTAGCTAGCTAACTACCGATTTAGTTGGCCAGCTGGCTGGCTAGCTAGCTAGCTAGCTACACATAAGGTTATGCGTACCCTCTGTGTTGCTGCTGCTGCTGCTATTGCCTTTGGTAGTGCTGCAGCAGGAAGTGTCTCCTTTTTTAGAGGAGACACTTTTGTCCCCTGTCTCTTAGATCGTGGCTTCTCAGCAGCAGCAGCACCTCCTGCTGCTGCTGCTGCAGCAGCAGCAGCAGGTGGAGTAGGTGCAGCAGGAGCAGCACGAACAGGAGGAGAGGAGACAAGAGTAAAGGAAGGTACAGAAGATGCAGGAGGCATTTTTATCCTATAAAAATCATCAGGTGTCTCCTTATCTGTCTCCTTTTTTGTCTCCTTTTTTGTCTCCTTTTTTGTCTCCTTTTTTTGTCTCCTTTCTCCTAAAGGAGACAAAGGAGACACTAAATCTTCTATATAAGAACGACGATGCAGCAACTTCTGCTGCCTAGACACCTCAGCTACTTCCTCTTGCTCACGCATATTCTTCCTCCTGCAGCAGCAGCAGCAACAACAACAGCAACAGCAGCAGCAGCAGCAAATCTTGCCTTTTAGCAGCAACAGCAGCACAGACGCCTTTATCCCCATTGCTAACACAGCTCCTTACCAACTTTCTCCCCTGCCCAGTTAGCTAGCTAGCTAGCTAGCTACATAGTAAGCTATCTATATGGCTAGCTAGCTAGCTTGATGGTTACTTAGTCTGTTAATCTGTTAGTTAGTTAGTTAGCCAGCTAGCTAGCCAGCTAGTTAATAAATTAGCTAGCTAGCTAGCTAGCTAGCTAGCTATTTAAATGTCTTACTGAGAGTCCTTAGGTGTTGACAAGGGGACAGCTGCTTGCTGTCTCTTTGGCTCCGACCCACCAGAGTCTGCTGCTGCTGCTGCTGCTGCTCGTGTTGCTGCTGCGCGTGCTGCTGCGGCTCGTGCTGCTGCTGCTGCCGCTCGTGCTGCTGCTGCTTCTGCAGCTAGTCGTGTTGCTGTTGCTGGAGTAGCAGCAGCAGCATCTGTTGGAGCAGCAGCATCTGTTGGAGCAGCAGCAGCAACAACAGGAGCAGCAGGACGCCTTGGTGTGGGCGCTGCTGCTGCTGCTGCTGCTGCTGCCTTAGGGTGTTTCCTTGGCTTCTCTGTTGGTGGTGGGTCTCCTAGCAAAGGGTCACTCTTGAAGTGTCTCCCGCTGCTGCTGCTGCTGCTGCTGTTGGTGCTGTTGTGGTTCTCATCTGTTGTTTTGCTGCTGCTGCTGCTTTGCTGCTGCTGCTGCTGCTGCTGCTGCTGCTCTTCAGGTGTAAAGGCAAAGTCTAGCGTGTCTGTCTCCGGCAAGGAGACAATTTCGCTATCGGGGACACTTCTGTTGTGCTGCTGCTGCTCCTGGAGCAGCCTCTTCATTTGCTGCTGCTGCTGCTGCAGTTGCTGCTGTTGCTGCTGCTGCAGTTGTTGCTGCTGCTGATGCTCCTGCAGCAGCTTCTTCAGTTGGTCATGCTGCTGCTGCAAATATTGTTCTTTTTGTCCCGGCTGCTGTCTCTGTTGCTGCTGTTGTCGTTGCTGCTGATTCTGTTGCTGCGGCAGCTGCTGTTGCTGCTGTTGCTGCTGCTGCTGCAGCTGCTGCTGCTGCTGAGGAGGAGTAGGAGGAGACACAGGAGACGCCCTCGCCTCTAACTCTCTTACGAGTCTCCTTACTGCCCTCCTTTGTATGCCCGTCCTTAATGTCTTGAGAGGCATACTTGCATCACTTGCTGCTGCTGCTGCTGCTGCTGCTGCTGCATCGGGTGCATCTGCATCTGCTGCTGCTCTTGTTGATTTGTGTGTTGGCCGTAGTTTAGGTCTACGTATACCTGTATTATTGTTGCTGCTGTTCCTGCTGCTGCTGCTGCTGCTGGTGCCACCATCCTGTGTGTCTCTTTTTTGTTTAATTGTCCCCTTTGCTGTCCCCTCTGTTGCCCTCCGTCTCCTCCTATTATATAATTCCCCTAATTTTTGTTCTTTATTTATATCTGTCTCCTCTCTCCTTAAGGAAGGAAAAGGAGGAGCAGCAAGACCTTCAATTACCTCATCTGCTGCTGCTGCTGCTGCTGCTGCTGCTGCTTCGTCTGAGCTAGATAATTCTGTATCACTATAATAAGAGGAGACACTTGTCTCCTTTTTGTGTCTCCTTTTAGAGACACTAATTGTATCTAATGAGCTGTCTCTGCTGCTGCTTAATGAGGAGACAGAGGACCTCCTCCCTCTTTGCTGCTGCTGCTGCAGCAACTCCTGCTGCTGCTGCTCCTCCTCCTCCTCTAGACCTGTAGGCAGCATTGCTGCTGTACGTCTGTGGGGAACGGGGAACGCCATCCCTGCTGCCTCTAGATGCAACTCCCTAGGAGACAGTTGGGGACTATAAGAAGGGACAATAAGAAAAGGAGACAATTGTTGGTGTCTCCTTTTTATAGCTAGCTGCTGCTGCTGCTGTATTGCCTCTACCCATTCATTAGCTAAGGAATTATTATCTGCAGCAAGAAGCAAGAAGCTAGTTAGTTCTTTTTTATTTATATCTATTTGTATAACCTCTAATCCATAAGGATAATCATTTGTTGCTGCTGCTGCTAATGCTGTCCTGCTGCTGCTGCTGCTAAAACTGCATGCATGCGTCTCCTTATTTATTCTTATTGCCCCCTCTATACGACTAAAGGGACTGTCTCCTTCTTTATGTACACATAAATATTCACCACGAAGAGACACCATCCGTACTTCCCATTCCTCATGTAATTGATCCCTATATACACAGCAGCAGCAGCAGCAGCAGCAGCAGCAGCAGCAACAGCAGCAGAAGCAGCAGCAACAGCAGCAGCAGAAACAGTGTGCAGAGAGATACACAGAGATACCATATACTCGTAGTATATAATATAAACCCTAATGGCATTCCAAACCCTAAACCCTAAACCCTAAACCCTAGCTCTCAACATTCCTAAGGACAATACGCTGCTACTACAAGCCGCTCTTTAGGGTTTGCAGATTAGGGTTTAGGGTTTAGGGTTTGTAATTTAATGCTGTCCCTTACTTTCTTACAAAGGCCTGGTACTTATCAGGAGCTGCACACACACACAAGACGCAAACCCTAAACCCTAAACCCTAAACCCTAGGGAATTGAATTATAGATAAATATTAATCTACACATAAACGCTAAACCCTAAACCCTAAACCCTAAACCCTAAACCCTAAACCCTTGTCTTACGTTTACTAAGGAAGATTTTGCTGTAAGGGTTTTCTGCGCCTGGATAAACAGCAGTTTGTTGATCAGGGGAGAGTATAAATCTAGTCTCTGTCTCCTCCTGTTGCTGCTGCTGCTGCTGCTGCTGTTGCTGCTGCTGCAGATGCTGCTGCAGCAGTTGCTGCTGTTTATCTGTCTCCCTATGCTGTGCAGGAGAATTATCTAGGGGTAAAGAAAGAGACAAAAATGTCTCCGCTGCTTCTCCTGTCTCCTCGCAAAATGTACTCAGACGGCTAGATACACGTAATAATGCCTACATATACATATACATATACATATATACATATACATATATATGTATACATATATACATATATACATATATACATATATACATATATACATATATACATATATACATATATACATATACATATACATATACATATACATATACATATACATATACATATACATATACATATACATATATGCGTATACGTATATACATATACATATATACGTATACGTTTACGTATACGTATATGTATTATATATAACTCCAATTATGATGCACATACAGATTATGTATGCTGCAGATAAAAAAGGAGACAATAAAAAGGAGACAATAAAAAGGAGACAATAAGAAGGAGACAATAAAAAGGAGACAATAAAAAGGAGACAATAAAAAGGAGACACCTATATAGATATACTTACTTCTTGTCTTTCTTCTAATAAAGAATTAACCTCTAAGACACGTAACTGCCAATGAGGATAACGTAACCTCTCACGCATATCTGAGCAGCAGCAGCAACAGCAGCAGCAGCAGCAGCAACAGCAGCAGCACAAGCAGCAGCAGCAGCAGCAGCAAAATCAAAAGGAGACATCAGATAGATCAGATATATAGAGAGGAGACACTCACAAGAATCATCAAAAGGAGACAGTACCAGCTGCAGCAGCAGCAAAAGGAGACACCAGCGGCAGCAGCAGCAACAGCAACAACAACAACAACAGCAGCAGCAGCAGCAACAACAGCAGCAGCAGCAGCAGGAGACGTACCTGTAAGTACATCAGTTTTTTCCTCTAATGCATCAAAGGAGGAGACAACAGCAGCAAATGCATTTAATGCTAATACAGGACTTTGCTGCCCTAATTGCTGCAGTTGCTGCAGTTGCTGCTGTTTTGCTCGTAAATAACGCAATAAAGTTACGCAATCTTTGTCTATTGTCCTGCGGTGTACAGGCAGGTACATACATAAATATAAACACTAAATAACGGTTTAGGGTTTAGTTGAGGGTTTAGGGTTTATCTGAGGGTTTTGAGGGTTTAGGGTTTACATGAGGGTTTTGAGGGTTTAGGGTTTACATGAGGGTTCTAAGGATTTAGGGTCTACGCGAGTGTTTTGAGGATTTAGGGTTTACGTGAGGGTTTACGATGTATGCGAGGGTTTAGGGTTTAGGGTTTAGGGTTTAGGGTTTACTTGAGGGTTTGTGCGCTGAGGGTTTTCTCTAAATCCATCTCTCTATCTGCTGCTTCGCAACGCATCTCCAATGCCCTCACCACGGACTGCAGCAGCAGCAGCAGCAGCAGCAGCAGCAGCAGCAGAAGCAACAAATGCAGCAAATGCAGCAAAATATGCAGCAGCAGCAGCAAACACAGCAACAAACCATAGGACCAGCAGCAGCAACCGCAGGATCAACGGCAGCAAGCAACTCCAACAACAGCAGCAACAAGAGCACAAACAGCAACCCGGGCAGCAGCAGCACCACCACCACTAACAACAACAACATCAACAGCAGCAGCAACAACAGCAGCAACAGCAGCAGCAGCAGCAGCAGCAGCAAGTGCATGCATACATCGAATGCATCCTTGATGTGTGTTGCGTTTGCTGTTTGCAGACGAATCGCTTTCCTCTGAGGTGTATAGACAGCACACACAATATAACAATTGCAGCAGCAGCAGCAGCAACAACAGCAACAGCAACAGCAACGGCAGCAGCAGAGCAAATGCAGCAACAGCAGCAACGGGACAAACACAACAGCGGTAGCAGCAAGCAAGGAGCCTGTAGCCGAAGCAGCAACAGGAACAAAAGGAAACCAACAGCAGCAGCAATGGGTGCAGCAGCAGCAGCAGCAGCAGCAGCAGCAGCACCTGAATACTTTTTAAGGAAGCGGAGAGAGCCTCTAATTCTTTTGCTTGCTGCTTAAGTTTAGAGTATTGTTGCATCATCTGCAGCAAACAAAAAAATCATAAACCCTAAACCCTAAACCCTAAACCCTAGGGTTTCTATATATTAGGGTTTACAGTATGCAGCATGCAAACCCTACGGTTTGCAGCAGCAGCAGCAGCAACAACAACAACTCTACGCTGCAGCAAGAAATATGATTTTTTAGGGTTTATTGTTTGATGATTCTAGACTTTATAGTATTATCCTTTTAGGGTTTAGGGTTTAGCAATTAGGGTTTAGGGTTTAGCAATTAGGGTTTAGGGTTTAGGGTTTAGGGTTTAGGGTTTTGTACCTTCATTCTTGCTGCAGGTACAGCACTTCTTATATTAACAAGATCATGAGTGTTATGTAAACCCTCGCCATAACATTGACCACATAATACTGTCCCTCTATTAAGAAAAAAAAGGAGACAAAAAAAAAGGAGACAAAAAAAAAGGAGACAAAAAAAAGGAGACAATTAGGGAAGAAGGGAGATAAAAGGAGACAAAAAGGAGACAAAAGGAGACACAAATTGTTGCTAAGAGAAAAAAAAAAAAATAAAAAAAAAGGAGACACCTAACATCATGCAACTCTACCTGCAAACCCTAAACCCTAAACCCTAAACCCTAGATCTTACTTGCAATCTAGACAGGCATAGCGCGCGGGTTCAGTTGGGTGGTGAGGACACTGCAAGCCTCTGCATGCACACAAACCCTAAACCCTAAACCCTAAACCCTAAACCCTAGTTGGTTGTTTATTGATGGTTGTCTACCTTCATTCATAGGGTTTAGGGTTTAGTGTTTAGGGTTTGCTGCCTTCTATAGATACGTATATTTATATTTAGGGTTTAGGGTTTAGGGTTTAGGGTTTCTAACCTTCCTTGTGTATCCGTAGTATTAAGATCAAAGTTGCTGCTGCGCTGCTGCTGCAGCAGCAAATTGCTGCGGTGTACATTGACCTTATATGCTCTTGCTGCTGTCTCTATAACATGTGTCTCCTTTCCTGCTGCTGCATGCACTGCAGCAGCACACTTGCAGCAGTAATATTTGCTGCATTTGCTGCAGTATAGGGGAGCAGCAGCAACCCAGCAGCGCATGCATTTGCTGCTGCTGTTGCCGCTGCATGGGGCAGCTGCAGCAGCAGCACAGGCAGCACAACACAAAAGGAGACACACAATCCAAGAATATTCTGCTGCTGCTGCTGCTGTTGCTGTTGCTGCTGCTGCTGCTGCTGTCTCTTTTTAATACTGTCTTCTTTTTGTATTTATTGTGTCTCCTTTTTATACACAAAGTGTATATATATATATATAA
>NW_013566784.1:0-16727 GCF_000499605.1 Eimeria maxima | reverse complement strand
ACTTCACCCCTCCTGAACAAGGCATGCATCAACTGACAAAGGCACTCCACCAGTCTTGCCAACACGTATCCTATTCTTCCCATTAGCAAGCGCTTCTTTGAATATCCCCGCGCAGTGCAGTTGACAGCCTCAAACACTTTAAGGCAGATATATCCAGCCACCTTCTGACAGATACCGCTGCAGAACTTCTAATCGATTTTCCGTGACTGTTCCTGCAAGTTACCGCTACGGCAATTGTACCTATGTTCGGCTATGCGGCTACTTCCAGAACTCCCCAAACCAGCTCCAAAGCATTTCTGGCAAACAGAGGAATATCGCTTTTCTCCGAAACTTCAGGGAAACCGTGCTGACGCCGTCCAAACATACATCCTGCGGGACCGCACGAGAATACAGGCATTCGGCAGAGTGCGTTAAACTGCGAATACTTGGTTCACACTAAACTCCACAACCCATGTCCTAGTCCAGCCCGACCTGGTCAAACTCCAGGTAGACAGCGCCAAGAAAACGGCATCTGCAACAAATCCAACCACCCGCATGCGCCTGCTGTAAACGGCAGTGGAAATGGCTTTTCACCCCGAACTGCCAATGCAGCCCTGTCAAGCCTCTGTAAACCCAACAATCGCACTCCGCCTTCCAGCTTCCGCGCACGCAAACCGTTTTGGCACACGTCGAAGCACCCACGCGAAATCACCCCGTCCTCTACACCGCATCCTCTTCAATCCCAACTGGGTGGAGGTAAACCCCGCAAAGTGGTACATATTGACAAAACGTTCATGAAGTACGTCTGAGAATGCATTCGGCCCCCAAAAGAACCTTTCTGACGAGACTATCTGTAATCCAAAGCCTCAGGCGCCTTTTCGTCCTGCGAGATCATGAGGATACTTTGTATTATGATGCCTACAAGCTAACCTCCCAACGCTACCCGGATGCCAGAAAGCCAGCAAGTGGAAGCGTCTCGCCTTCCTTGGTGAAGTTTGGCAACGCCGCCTTTTCGCCCAGCATGTATGGCTGGCTGTCAAAGGCCCGATATATACTCTTTCACCATGGTGTAGTTCTTAATTGTAGGTGTGCAAAGATACTTTTGCCGAAGTGTTCTTTTGCAAACACCACGACTCTCATTCATGGGGGGCTCACCCGTGAAATCCCGCATGGTCCATCAATCCTGCTGTAGTAGTATTTTAACACACAATAGTCACGAATACGTGTGTAGTCATATAATATGGTGGTCCCGTCTCCTGATGCCATAGTCCTCAGCATAGGCACATTGGTACCGCAGTGGGCCATGCGCGTTCAAGTAACTGCGATACGAAGGCAGTACATGGACGGACCCTCGATGTGGTCAACCGAAGAACAAGCATCAAGACGAAGGCATCCGAAAGTGGCCAATGGCCATGGGTATCACCATGCATTAGCTTACAGGAAAAATCTGCTGGGATTCCAGTGGTAAGGGCTATGTTTAGGCATTGCACGAAGGAATTCACTGTCACCCCCTTTGGCCATGTGACCAACTAAGTAAAACACATGCAGTCAAACTCAATGTGTGATTCCTTTTCAGAGGTCCTTCCAGTCTAACAACCAGCAGCAGAACAACCGAGCACACAGGACTCTTTTTCGTGCGCGCCATTATCCTCCTGCTGAATACTTACAGAACAGATATTGTCGGCGCCTGATGCAAGCCTTCGTGAGTGAATTTCGCGTTCTTGCTTTTTACTGGATGACATGGCGATGAAACAGCGGGTGATGAGGAAGCCCATAATAAAAGCTACCGCCATGGTAGAGAGTGAAGTGAAACACGGATTTTCGCGCCGCATCCTTCGCATAGAGGTAGAGACGGCATGAACAGGATTTTCACTGGCTAAATGTTTATTCTGGGAAATCAATTCGCCTTCCGGTCCATGTGGGCCGCCCATTGCCATTCCAATATATAGTGTAGAGACGAAAACGAGCAGGCTTAAGGGGCACATATTTGGGAATGAGAACAAATATGGAGAAGGCACACTCAAGCTTTGAAACCAGTAAAACTTGACACGATGCATGCAAATATTGTAAAAGAGCGTAGTGATTTGTATTCGTTCAGTACAGCCAGCCGGTACAATAGACAGCTCAGTTTATGTGTCTGAAGCACCCACAGCGGCAACGGGGTGCTGCAGCCCGCGCTTGCTTATGGTGCGCGAAGCTAACGGGGTCCTTTGCTCTAAATTTTGCGACATTGTTTGGAATCGTTGACATGAAAAACGAGAACTCAACTTGTTTACTAAACTCTCTAAGTGGCATCCATTCAGGTTGCGCTACCACGACATTCAATGTTTATTCGCAAGCTGCACTAATTGCCGTGCAGTACGGCGGCAGCGAGCTGGGCCGAATTATAGGGAGAGGCATCTATGTACATGTAGCTTATAAAAGTGGCAGATTTATCACGCCTATTTCTAATTGCTGCAACTGTTCCGTAGGTGGTGACTGTTATAGCGGTCGCCAATTTCTGTATGCTGCGTCGTCCTTCTCCAGGAGTGACGGTTGGTAATCAACCAAGCACCCGAAGGAGAGTTGGCTTCCAAGGAAGAATGAAGTTCAGTTCTTTTCAACAATTCAGAATTGAAACTCACGGCAACTTCAAGCCTGCAAGCAAGACTAGCCTTCTTGCGCAGTACTTGTCCGCTTATTGCCCACAATGTCACCGAGGTGGGGCAGAGACTGTATGAAGCCATGTCGGGTTGAAACACTTCGTTATAAACGCGTGTGCAAATCATATGTTCTGGGAATATTCCTTCGCAGCAGCAATCATGCAACGGAGTGCGCTGCGGCATCTCCAATGGAGCGAGGGCGTGTCAACGGCTGGCAAAACACCAAACTTGAGGCATACCGTTTTTGCGAACTGCGAAAGCATGCTGAACTCTAAATAGGGGTTTCGCACCATTCACGTTAGAAGCATACATGCTGTAAGCAAGAGAGGTTTTCAACGTGAGCAATGTTGTCAATTTGGCGCTAGTACTCGGAATCGGTATGCTTAAGAATTCACGTTCGTTTTTGCAATGATTGAAGGAATGATGTCAGCTACTGCATGATAATGTTGTAAGGTTGAAGGCATCAGTGCCAGCACTGCATGAGCTGCAGAAGCCGCTGATGTAACACGTTTTTGTTATGCTTCAACCTAATTCCCCTTCCATTCTTATGGCTGTGTAAACGAACGACTGTTTGATGGCCTTTAGCACTTTACCTTCAGCCACTGCTCAGATCATGCTGTCCTTGCTGTTGTGCATTTGGATGGCAAACCCTATCTGCGTTGTTTTTGCGATCCTCTGCAGCGAGATGCACCCAAGCCATCCATTAAAGGTGGGCTTGTGAAACATCTCTGTCGTCGTGCTCTTTGAAAGCTTGAACGTCTTCTTCAGGACGGCGCCGATATGACGATCAAACAGGTCCAGGGGCTTCTTGTAAGGGTAACTTGTGATATCCAGGCTTGACTGTCACCTCAGGCACTGTTACCCTGTATATCACAAAAGCGCCCACTGCATCAAACTTCTGCAAGGGGAGTAGCGCTGACCTGAAGAGCTTGGTAATGCCTTCCTTAGCTTTGCTCATGACCCGAAGGACTTGCCCTTGGTGCACTGAATTCTCCAGTGAGTCCTTTAGTCCTAGGTATTCATACGCCTCCCCTAGCTTCACCACTGGCAAGACCTCGTTGTGCAGCTTGAGTTGAACTGGATCTGGGGTTTTCCGAGTCCCGCTCAATTTTTAACCCATTGTAGCGCATTTGGACGGATTTGCCTCTAAAGCTGTCCATTTAAGGAATTTATTCACCACCTGATGAAGGCTGTTGAGACCCTCATGGCTGTTGGCAACAATCTTTAAGTCACCCGCGTACGCCATGTGAGAGACCTTGACTGGAGGCCTCCCATATTGGTTGTTACGTAGTCCTAGGTCTTCCCTGCATGCTGCCAGCTGCTGCAGTAGCGGCTCAATGGCAAGATTGAAAAGGATGGGGCTGAGAGGGCACCCTTGCTTGACTCCCCTCTTATTGTCTATTCTGCCTGAGCAGCCCTCTTTCCTAGATATGCAGAAGCTCGCTCCTTGATAGAGATCCATGATGACCTCCCGAATGCGCTTCGGAAGTCGCTGAGCCTGTAGGGCAGTGTGTATGAGCGATACAAAGGCGTTTTTCTCTGCTGGTGGAGTGGAGAATACTTTGAGCAAGGGAGAGATGCTCATGTCCGTTCACTGGCATGAAACCCTTTTGCGACTTGGAGGCGACACCCGACTGTATTGCACAGTCGGGTGTCCTAGTGGCCCACAGCGCTCGTAGAGTTTGTATATGCAGTCCTGTAGATTGATGGGTCGCCAATCCTGTACGCTAGTTGGGTCTCCTCCCTTCGGAATCAACACCGTCACACTTTCTTTCCATTTCGCTGGCACTCTACGAAACGGGGAACAGGCGTTGTAGTCATCGCTGGAATCAGCACATCTTCAAACCGCTTGTACACAAAGAACTCTATCCCACCCGGCAATGTTGCAGCCATAAGGTGGCTCTTTAGCAGCTGAGCACGCATATCCTCTTCTGACAAATAAAGACCACCTTTAGCTCCTTGTGGAGCCGCAGCCAATGGGTTGAGGAAGCCGTGAGCAACCTGAGAGGTGATGTCAATACATTGCTCTGAGTGCTGAATTTTAAAATATGCTTCCAACTCACTGAGCTAGACGGGGCAGTCTCAGCTTCGTGGTTGATCTTCGTATGCGAGTATTTGTCCCACACACTTCTTCTTATCTGTTGTATAGCTGTGTATATCAAGGTTTCAACTCAGTCAGGTAGATACCGTCCTTGCAAGCCAACAATACTAAAATCAGCATACTCCGCTGCAAGCCATCTTGTTGCAAAGATGCTACCAGTAAGAGGTCTGCGAACTAATAAAACATTATTTTCCTTATCTTGACAGGCTACGCCTATAGAGGACCAGGGGAGTGTACCACGACATCGCGCATGTACACACCGACGGGGCGTGCAGAAGTTCCTCCGTTTCGCACTGTGCTTCCGCAGCTCCACTTGCCCTTTTTGCCAGCACATCCAGCCCACACGCAATCCGTATATAACCATCAACTCATACCAGAGCACAAACCTGTACCTAGTGCGCAAGAAAGTGTTCTAGGCGGTCTGGTGCAGTATGTAAGTTGGCAGACATTGAGCTGTTCGAATTGGTTATCACTCACTGACGAGCGTGATGAGGAGAAAGTCAACGATAATGAGAAAAGGTATCTTTTCCGGCCTTTCTCGTGGGACGCCACGGTGAAAGGAGAAAGCCAACGATAATGAGAAAAGGTATCGTTTTTGGCTTTTCTCGTAGGACGCCACGGTGAAGTATATCTGTGACACCACAATAGTGGTCGCATACGCAGAACTCCCGATGTCTTGTGCATCAGGCAGTGCGTTCGACAACTGCATATGCGTTTGATGATTACCGAGTCCCTCCAGGATTGCCCCCTCGCTACTCCTTATATAGTCATGCGATCACAGTTGTCACAATGCTCATGTTGTCAGAAAACTCAGTTCAGCAGTAAGCGACGATCGAAGCACTACAGCATATACCGGGAACACTCCTACAACTAGACAAAGCGTGAACTTCCTCGACTGTACGTTTCCAGCTTCAAATCGTACCTACGTTTCGGGCACAATATACGGCAAAGCTATAGCAGGCCATGGAGGAGGCAAGACAACAGTGGACAAGTGAATAGGATGCATCGTACAGCCGAGGGATACATTTTTCTGATTTCAGAATGTCAGCACAGAATGTAGGGGAACACTCTCAAACACACACACACACACATGCAGATCCTTAAAGCTTTCGAAGGGGTCTCGACGAGTATATCTTATCAAGCCCATTTTATAGTGGTCTTGCTAGACGTTAGTGTTTGGGAACGTTCGAGAAGAACATATGTATTAACTTCAGCCACGTTCGCTACTAAACAGTTCTGGTCTGTTAGATTAGGGAAACTTGGTCACTGCAATGGAATAAATGACAGAGCAGGCCCGTAAGCGAGTTCCAATCTTAAGCTTCAGTGTTTACTCCGACGCCTGCAATACTGCTGACAAAGCTACGGTGGAGTGCAAATGTTGACGAGACCTAACGTATTGCAAATGCCCCTCAAAATGCCATTGACGTTGCGCCCTTCTGTGCTATTCGGATGGCGTATGAAGTTACCAGCAGTTACTTGTAACCCACAAGACTTCAGTTTAACTGCTGAACGATATTTGTCGAATCGGATATCCTAGCGTTCCTGTGCTTTCCTCATATGCTCCAGTGCTACTGACTGGTGCGTGGGGAAGTCTCAGGCTGCAGACGTTCGGCTCTGGCTCCTGCAAGCGTGGGCTAAACGCCTAATCGGGTAGTAGTGGTTTGGGGAAGACAAGAGTTTCCATAATGCACCGGGTTGAAGAGTGTTCTACTGTATAAAGAAGACCGATTCCATACAATCGACGAAATTTTATGGGTATATACTTTCAAACTGTGGAACAGTTGTAGTTGGTGCGTTCGGTGTGGCCGTCTGCACCCAACTGGTTTGCTGTGGTCATGTTGTTGTCGATGCTATCCGGACAAAGGGTTTCGCTGCAGCAACCGCTAGCGAACTTCCGATCGCCGTTAGTGATGACGCTGTTTCCTTTCATTATAAGCGCAGATGGTGCAAATACCAATGGAAACTCTGAGTGGTAGACTCACTGCTCTCTTCTTGGCACGGATGCTCCAATGGCGTTGTTGGCAACGCTCGTGTACACACACAAGTCTATCACCCAAGGCGTGCCAAGGATTACATCGTGATGAGCTGGTCCAATACAAGAGCCCCTCCTCATGCTACTATGACAAAATTCTGAATTAATACATCTGTAGGCTTCGGTATTCGAGTGTGTGTTGCACGATGCGCGGAGTAATGCTGCAGAGATAGGCCCAAAAAGTAAGCAGCAATGCTGTATCTTTGCGCCGTACCTTCAGTTACCACATCAAATTCGCCCGCTGTGGAATGGGTCTAGCAAGGCCTATCCACTAGTACAAACGTCCCTGCGCTTAAAGGTAACTGGAGGGGGATCGGAGGGTGGGGTTGTCGCCTCGTTCGTCCCTCACAACGCACAGCATTTGAATTGGGGGGTAGGGGCCGAGTTTAACCCTGGCCGCTCTGTTTACGTGCCTGGAAGACCTCCTCGAAGCATGGCTTCCCCTTGCTTGTGCTACTTGTTTTCGAAGGTGTGTCTGCTTGTCGCCGTTTTAATGGCGCTTCCGCATTCATGTCTCGCGCTTTGCCAATTCGCTGGGACGTATCCAATTGGGGCGAGGCACGATCTTGCGAACAGTAAAAAACGACGAACAGTTGCCAAACCCAGCAAGTTCGCGAGATACTATCTCATGTGGGGATACCCGTCATAGTGCATCCATAACCGTGTCGAAGTCAACGGAAATTCACCTTCCACGAATAAGGGAAAAGCCGAATTACGACAGAGGCGCCTGGAGAAGCGCATGCAAGCAGGCGGGGAGGAGCTGGCATAGAGATATATTACTCGCAGGCCAACGTCAAACCCGAAATTGCCACTCATTAGACAACCAAACAAAAGCAGAGACGCAGTACAACGGAAATGAATAGGGGCGTCTTCAACAGTCAAGGGGGATAGACTGGAAGGTAACTCCAGCACCCCAAAGTGGAGACATATAAACAGAATGCAGGAACGAAGAGAGAATTCGGGCACACACGGGGCCAACCATCGACAAAATATAGAGTGGACAGCCTATTCACGAAGTTGCTAGCTCAAGAGCAGGTAAAAAAAGAAATGCTTTTGTCGACCGGGTTTGCAGCTTGTGGATGATCAAAGGTAAGACATTCCGTATTTGTACTCAGACAGTATCTGGGAGTCCCGGTGTGATACACAAACCCTACTTATGCAGATTGTCTCGCTGCTGCTTCCGTTGTTGTTGGTTTTCCAGGCCCTTCAAGTTCAGGGAATACTTGGCATTCCTGCTGCCTTCACAGGTTAGACACCAGTCCACCATTGTGCATAGAAGCCCCGAGGACGGTTAATCAACGTCCCCTAGGTGACGTATACGACGCAGGCAGCAGCCGCCAATGCAGTAGTAGGGGAACCATGCTGCCCAAGCGCACCACAATGCAGCCGCTTCTCTTTCTTTGCTCACCAGACAGCCGACGCGCTAGGAAGCGGGGGCTGCTGCAACCAGAACACGAATCCGCAGCAACTCCTGCACATATCCTGAAGAGCAGGAGGAGAAGGAACAGGTAAAATGTTTCGAGGTGACAAGAGTAACAGCAGCTAGCGAACGTTCAAGGAGGAGAGCGCCGAAGTGAAGAAAGAACCACCTTAGGCATACGAGTTGAAGCAAGTGATAGGCGAGTGGCGCAGCATCGTGAAATGAGGAGCGGACGCAAAGCACCGTTGTTCACGATTTGGTAAAATGGTTCTTTCTTTACTTCGACGGTCTCCTCCTTGAAGTTTCGCCTGCTGCTGTTACTCTTATCACTTCCCGAAAGATACGTCCCAAGTCTAGGGGGAGTTATTCTTCCACTACCGATGTTGGATCAATTCCGAGCAGCATACAGCAGCCGCTTCCTCCGCTGACCCTTCGCGCTTTTGCTGCGTTGGATTTCAATGCTATGGCTCCCTACGACGAGCCAGCAACTCCCCCAGCAGAAGCGCACGCGCACACCATTCACCCTGTACTGCTCCACTCTGCTGTCTGTTTCTTGCCACTACTAAGTAACCTGCAGAACCTGCTCAAAGGGGAGAATACGTAAACACCCAGAAGAAACAGCAACAGATTCTGCACACGGCTAGACTTAGCTATATGCTGCTAGCTGCGCCGCTAGTTGTGTGTTCGCCGCCTTCCGCATTTGTTGGCATTCGCTCGTTGCTACTTCTGAATCTTCGTGTAACCTCTCGTGCTACAGCCCTCGCTTCCTCTTGTCTTTGGCTCCGAAGACGTAGCTCCCATGCTGCCGTCTTTGGAAGGTCAACACACGATGCAACTGGCTATAGTACGAGCGTTCTGCGTCTCGGAAGCACAGTCGCCATCTGCCTTCTTTCGGGACTGAAACGAAAGCAAGCCATCCTAAAAAGGAGCCAGCTGTCCGGGATTTCCACGATTTAGGGTTGTGGTGTTGCAGTAAAAGGCACCAGCAACACAGAACCACGCTACCGAGAAGCATGCCCACATCCCTGAATGTTAGTTTGCCATTGCGGACCGGAGGGCTCTTTGTTTGCACTATCTAACAATATTGTAAACGCCAAAAGAGTGCCGTACGAAGACAGAAGTACTCGTAGCCAGTGGGGAACCGCGAAACAAAGCAGTTGGCGTGTAGAGCGTCAATGACGTAAGTCGTTTTGAGCATAGCTGTGCAGACCGCTGCGAACTTTAACTCTTAGTCAGCGAACCATTAACTATAGCTAGTCTTTACAACGAAAATGCATCGATAGGAAAGACGGTTGTTTACTGAGGTGGAGGTGGGCGGACATCCTTAAGAGGAAGAGTAAGCAGTTCGCCAATTTGAGAGAGTCCAGTCTTTCGAACAGGGGCAACAGTGACTAATTGCTTGTAGCGCACAAATGAGAGGTCTGTAGTAGTGACTGCCAGAGTCCGTATCCATACGTACTTACTGTGTGAACCAAAGGGCATTCGAAACAGAAGCACCACTGAAGTCGTTGCAGCCACATTCGATGTACTATGGGTGCTATGTTTGACGAATTGGAGCACCCCTCTACAGTATAGAGTTTCGGCGAACACACTGTAACTGCCTCACTCCTACGCAAACCATCGATGGAAATACCTCTTTCATTCTATCGAACTACACCTAATGGTACTTTGCAGCACAGTGACACACCATTATAAGTCGCTTCAAACATCATGAAAGATCATATATTCAAACACCCATTGTTACTTGTCTCCAGAACTGTGTGATTGTACACCAAAGAATGCTCAGCACCAGCGCACGCTCGTGCTGATTTAAGCATTGTCCACAAGTATGTGACGACTACGGAAGGGGGGAGGCAACACATTAACCCCCCACACATGCAAGCCCACTAGAGTTGGTATACGGGGGAGGACGTAAAGACAGCAATGTTTCAAGAGACACAAAGCCACGCATATCCCAAGTAGGAAGTATCAGTACTAATTGCATTCCCAGTGAACAATTCCACGAACCGCAGATAAACAATACGTGATACGACGCTTCCGGTGCAATTGGGGTTGTTCCGAAAGGCATCTGGCGACCCTCGCATAGACCTAAACAGCAGTATCGGACTCCTTAGTGATTTGGTCGTGACGTGGTAGAGGCAAAGGAACGAACATGAGGCAAAGTAACAAACATACTTCGTGTTTATCCATAGGCCAGCGCACATAATATTAAACATGCAAACGTTAGCAGCACAAGGATGTTGACCTAGAGAACGGCTGATCGTCTCCCTTCAAATACTCCCAGCAACGCCAACAGTTATGCCTAAAGGGTTGGACCGCAAATGGCCAGCACAATCTGCCTTCTCGAACGCCAATACACCGGACAATACAACATTCAATGAGGGATATCCGCTGTTGCGCAACATCAGAAAAGCGCCAGATACTCATTGGATGTGGGACCTGGCAGCCAACATAGCATCTTGAACGCAAACGACAAATAGTAGTGAGCACCCGAAACTATCTAACCAGGAAGCAGCATGTGCTGCATCTACGAGGTGCATCCAGCCGCCAGTGCGAGGCCTCATCTACCTCTTGAAAATCGCAGGCACTACCCTACTACCTGGTGTGTTGGTAGTTTAATCTCTACTGCTAGTACGTTAAAGCATATGAGAGCTTATTGTGGGTCGCGCAAAAGAGCGCGTCTTGTAGGTCGCCCACCACGTGGGTCCATAAGGTTCTATAATACATCGGGGATGGGCTGAAGAGATTAAACTACCAACACACCAGGTAATGCAGGCAAACACGGGAATAATGGTGGCTTACTACAGCCAAATAGCAATTCAATTTTGTGTATCACAAGCAACGATTCACAGTCGTGCCATCGCATTGTGACACAGATAGCATATGCAGTGAAACCGCAGCGCATATAGTTTCAAAAGTCCATCAGTGGAAATACCAAAGCCTGCCTGGTCACTATTTTAGCTGAGGCGTACTGCCTGTGTACGCATCAGATCAGAGACATACCGCACTTGCCACATGCAAAGAGATCCAGTACTAAAAGACAGGCCACAGGTTTGCTATATTCCCTGCCCCTATAATTACGCGAGCAATGCAATCCATACCGTCGGCTTCATGTTAACAGTTGAAAAGAAAAATTTTGAAAGTCAGCCGAGCTCTTGATGCTTGAGCCAAGTGCAAAACCAAAACAGCCCAGGTAGAAAGCAGAGTTCATGTCGTTCTTACTGCTGACGCTCAGCCAGGTCGGGTCTGGTGCCTCTCACCACTTACATGCAAGCGGTCCACACTAGTGACTGTTATACGCAAAATTACACCCTGCCCATTAAACACGGCACCACACAACGTACAAGGGAAGGTTATGCTTCTACATTACAGAAAGTTGTCCAACCGGATGTTTTGGTTTGCTTAGACATACTTAACCGCCAAGCATATGCTCTGGAAGCAGTCTGAAAACAGGCTGTATCATTTCGCTTAAGCGTGTTCTATCCGCAAGCCGCACCATTCATTGCCGTCAAGTGGCTAGACCTCCCACAGAGTGTATCAAGGCTTCCTCTTGGATGCATGCTAAGCTATCAGCCTTCAGCGCAAAACGAGTTCCTTCCTGGCACAATTAGCCAACTCGTCGATGCCCTGACTATGTTGGCTTGGTACTGAAGGACTCATTAAGGAATCTGATTGCTCCTCCGGTCCGCGCGGCCCACCCATTGCCATTCCAGTGGGGAGTGTAGAAGCAAGAACGGGAAGATATTGAGAGAGTCACATTTTTGAGGTAGAAGATAGATGCCTAATCTTCCTTAACGACGTGGCAATCGTTAAACTTTGTTTTCTGCCTCGTTCGTTGAAGCGTGCATTGCTCGTTAAACATTGTTTTCTGCCTCGCTCGTTGAAGCGTGCATTGCTCGTTCGAAGTTTTAACTTATTTGAACACTTAGGTGTGCATATTTCGCGCTGTGTGTAGTGGCTGTTGTCTTCCATGTAACGGCACCCATCCCTGGCCCTGTCAGCGCTTTGGGAAGACCGGGGGAAGGGTGCGCGCAGTTCAGTTCTTTTCTTAAGTTTAAGAATTGAAATTCAGGAAAGTTTTAACTGAATTTTCATTTGTCTTGCTACGAGTTAGTGACAAAAATACGGGCTCGGCAGTGTCTGCTGCATCTCCATGTGCAACTACTCAGGGGTGGGGAGCAGTCGGTAGGTGCTGGGGTTAAACGTTTCCCATTGTGCAATTACCATTATTAGGCTATGAGCTCTGTGTCGTGTTCCATTTCTTCTCCTAGTCATGGCTCTTCCATCGCAGTTGTTACCGCCACTTCCTCTCTGACTTCTGCCGTGACTGCTTCCGTAGTGGTTGAGGCTGATGATAGAATGATAATAAAACTACGTCGCCCTTCTGACAGCATTGCTTTTTATTGGAGTGCGTCGGCGTGAAATGCATGCAAAGGCCAGAGCAAACATAGCCCTTCCCGATTCTAACAACGATTTGCTTTCTCCAGAGAATGATATAGCCACAACTAGAACGAAGACGCCAACTAGAACATAAATTAAGGTTTGGCTTTTTAAAAATTGCCTACGACGAGGATGCATGGCATGGTTTTCCCCGGCGGAAGAGCGTTTTTAAGGGCAATATATACCCTGTTTAATATTGAAAGATACACATTCGGCGCTGGGTTTCGGGGGCGCCGGTCTTTTCGGCAGGCGCGGACACTGGCGAATTGCCTACAGTAGACAGCTGAGGAGTGAAAAGGCTCAAGGATACTTACCTACTGCATCAACACAGAAGTAGGACGACGGCTGGCGTGGCTGATGCATTCGAAGCACAATGGAAGCTGTAATTAAGGAATGGTAGCCACGCCAGCCGTGGTCATGCTGCTAGGTTGGTGCAGTAAGTAAGTATCCTTGAGACTTTTCACACATTAGATGTTTAGGGACCAGTATGCATGAAGCTGCTTACTTCCTGGATATATATGGATAGTCCTTCAGGACAGAAATGCTTAAGGGAGTACGAAGTCATACGAACCCCCTAGAACCTCTGCGATAGTCATTGGTGAACAGCTATAGACGCCTATCCGCTCAGGCGGTGTTTGACCCTGACCCGCTACTATACCTACTAGCTGGAGCGAATGAACAAGTTATATATCAGGGTTTGCAGGCATGCCACGGCATAACAGCGACTAATTCCAGCTGCACCGTAGTTTCCATACACTCGCCTGTAAGGGCGCAGTCGTAGCGTGTGTAGCTCCTTTTTAACACAACATACTACATCACTCCTCCTGCAGCATCTTCCACTCGTCAGTTGTCCCAAGCAATGCACAGCTGCAATGCAACCCAACTTGGTTTGAAGACTTTGTGCAGCTCATGCGCAGGAGAAAATATCGAAGTGCTACCTACTGTCTACACCGAGCACGCCCAGAACCAGAATACACAAAGTAGTATAGAGACTAAACCATAAGGCAATGGAGGCTCCAATTCTACATAGCGCAGTGTGTCGTACAGCTTGTAGAGCACTGGCCCCAAGTGGCTTGTAGCTTCACGAGTGCACCTCAGCATTGCAAGTAGTTTAATGAGCATAAATACAACCATAGACTCCAGTTCTAATTGCCGCTCGCTCTACTCACAAACTACTCAAAAGAGGGGCTATTGTTTCCATGACCAGTTGCCATCACATCTGCTTAACCTTTACGAGAAAATTCACACTACTGAATAAACGTTTCGGGCACAGTGTTGTAACAACAAATTACCGGCTACACAGCTACAGCTAAGCACCACTTTGCAGGAAGCGAAATGCTGAAAAATTAATACATGGTGCCTCGTTCTGTTCCGGTAAGCAGCACGTCTGTGTCGCACCTTCTTCACAGAGGATAACTTGTAAATTCTCTGGTTTGTACGATAATATAACACATCCGCAGAAGCTTTCAGTGTTCCCGAATAGAGTTCCGGCTGTTAACCTATCCACCCGTCAACATAAAATATTGGGGCTTTTCTGGTCCGTTATGCAGCATCTCCCTGTGGTCATTACATGAACCCGCACTCCCTGTCACCGCCAGTTCAACCGGCGCCCGCGAAAAGATAATTATCCGCTCAAACCGCACAGCCATAGTCGCTGCAGGGAAGCAATGATTACCAGAGTGATTGCTCATGGGTAGTGCCAGTTGCACCATCGATATCCTGGCAGGCCCCAAACCGGGTTATTGCTGTAAGAGGTTTAGTGCCGTACCGACAGTATGGGGTATGACTTCCAGCGAGGGCTTTGACCACTACTCGAGATTAGAAAACGCACCGCCTGTTCAATCGAACAGTCGAAGTTTCTACCACATGTGGCACTTAATTGAGGCTGAGCTAGCTACATCATTAGGGTTGCCACGCTGCTCCGTTCAGACGCTTACCCCAACAGTCCACTGCACGGCTAACCCATGTGGTGAGACCTCCAGGTCCATGAAGTTCGTACTTGCTGTATAGCACATGGCGTACGCCGGTGTCTTTGGATACAGATCTATTCATGCAGCATCTGCAGCAACACGGGCTACCGTGTAACTGACGCGCGCATTCACAGCAAAGCGATAGGCCGCCCAAGGAAGCCTAGAATAGCATTCACATAATATGGAGTCACGCAGTTTAAAAGTTGTCTATAGCACGACTCTTTGCATCTTCGTCAAAGCGTCCTGGCCTGGCCAACAATCTGGGCTTTCTTTCAGCTGAGCTGGAAAGCACGCCGTTGCATACTATCTGGTGTGAGGGGAATCGCGGTTTCACCCAGCGATTTTGGAATCTTCGTGACACGTTTATGCAAGAAGCAATCCGACACCAGCAACAGGAGGAGGCGCAACTAACGTTTTAACAGTTTATCGTTAATATAGGTATGGACATTTCAGAGATGCGTATACCCCGGTGAAGCCGCACGCCACTACACACTGCACAGCTACAAACGTATGGACTGTTTTGCTATCCCTCAGCTTCACCCTTGCCTACAAGCAAATTAAGGCTCACCGCCTACACGTTTGATTATTATTAGGCTAGATTCATTGCCATGTCGAAGGGCACGTTGGCTTCGCCCTCAGTCTTACCTGAGCATGCACAACCCTTGTAGGCACCACTCTGTGCTAACACCAACCCCTAGAATCCACCAACCTTTAGCATACCCAAAGGACATGCGACGGCAGCCATTATGAACCATTTCGAACAGCCGTGTGGCGGCGCAAGCGGCAATTTTCACAGGTTGTGTACATATGTCGAACACACTTTCTGGAAAAAGCCATTGTATCTGCATTAGTCGGTACTCGTATTTTAAGGAAGTGCAGAAAAATCAGATATCATATGGAGGCGAAACCTCAGAAAATGTTGGTGGAACACTGCGTCTAGTTACGTCTATGCAAGGCATGAGTCTTCGCAAGGGAAACTAAACGCAGTTTGATTCCCCTCTGGAACCTAGCTGCCTCGTTGATGGAAGGAATCAGTGCCTGGAAAACCTACCACCTGGGGAGTCACATGCGTAGAAAATGTTTCGCCCTCGTCAACAGATGGCTCATATTTCGTTAACAGACGATGTTTGTTGGAATCCGTTGATACTGTTTTCTACGCATGTAACTCCCCAACCTAAATAGTGACTGCCACGATCTCTGGGGACTGTACGACGGCACTGCATACTGTCTGTGAATAACGCGGGACACCAATAATATACCGAATAGTCAAAGCCCATTGCACTACACAGACACAGACACAGACACAGACACAGACACAGACACAGACACACACACACACACACACACACACACACACACACACACACACACACACACACACACACTAAAGGCTCCCAGGCTCCCCTTGAGGTCGGTGTCCTCCTTTTGAAGTGAAGCGGTAGATGCGTTGTCCGTCTCTAGGTCTCAGCCGCTTCTCCTGCCACTGCTCACATGACTGGCGGATCCAACAAAAGTAGTAGGAAGTGGCCTGGTACTGGTTCGTTGCACCATAAATCCAACGACCTTCAAACCCATTCATGCAAGCAAAGCTCCCGTACGTTCTACGATTTCACGCATCGTATGAACAATCAATAATATGTACTTCCGGAAATATGAAGCATTTAGGTGTACACTGCAGCTACTGCAGCTACACTGCAGCACTGCAGGCGAATGCTATACTAGAATAATCCAAGTGGTGTAGAGGTAGCGGACAAAAATACTCAGGCCTAGACCTAGAAAGTAAGAGGAATTTAGGCATACCGCCTGCAATGCGCACAAACGTTGCATGGACAAGGAAAAAGATCCAGAAAGTTCTTGGACAAGACAATACCCACAGCAAGAGTCTAATGTCAACGACCCTTCACAGCCAGTTGGCTATGACGATGTTGGCCGTATAATTGCTCCTGGCAGTTTCGGAATATTTGGACTGAATCTTTGGAATGTATAGTGTCCGCCGTTGCTGAGCTATCTGCTGCCAGTGCTGTTTGCGCTGCATAAAGGGGTTTCGACAGTGCTTCTGTGCGCGCAGGGACTACATGGCGGCAGAGAGTATTGCTGGACATCAGTAAAACCGTCCTTCGATTGAGGCTGTCGGAATCTCAGA
>NW_013566783.1:0-65940 GCF_000499605.1 Eimeria maxima | reverse complement strand
TATTATATTATATTATATTATATTATATTATATTATATTATATTATATTATATTATATTATATTATATTATATTATATTACATTATATTATATATTATAAACATAATATTATATATTATAAACTTGGCCACCCACGCACAGATTGTATTCATGAAGTAGAAAAAAATACAAAAAAAAAAACCTTCCGAATTGATAAATCAATTTCAACGTCAAAATGTACACATACGTTCACGCCGCAAACAAAGCGGTATATGACAAAATAAGACATGCACACAGATCCTTATTTATGTACGTCTTCAATGGAAACAAACACAGGATGCAGTAGCCAGTGTACTAGGTTTTAGGAGCTCGTGCGCCTCCAGGCGTTGAAGTGTTTAGACAAATGCGCCACGCTTCCCTCTGCCACGCCACGGCCCTAGGGTTTAGTTAGGGTATATGGCTTACATGGATTTGATGCGGGGGAACTGCGGAACCGCCGGCTCTCCCATGAGGGCGACACTGGGGTTTGTGGGGTCAGGCACGGTGCGGTACACAGCTGAGCTGTCTGTACGACAAAATGAAAAGGGAGGCCACGAGAGGAGAGCATAGAAGAAATTTAGAGAGAATATGGAGACAGTTCAGTGGCCAACAGAGCCATCAGTCACCGGCATCAGCAGCAGCCGAGACACGCAGACAGTAATGAATTAGTACAAATAAACAAAAAGAGGAGGCAACAGACCAAACAGAGCAAAAGGAAACTGTAAAGCTACAGAGGATCATATGGTTCCTCCTGATGCTGCTGCTGCCGCCCATGTTCCTGTTGCTTCTAATGTAGTTGCTCTTGTTGTTGGTGCTTCTGTTGTTCATGTTGTCGTACGTACACCTGCAGCAGCCACTCACTTGCTGTCTCCGTTCCCGGCAACGGCAGGGCGTACTTTCCCTTCCACTCCTTCACCTCCAACATCTGTTGCAGCCTCTGGGCCTCCTTCTCGTCTGCGCCGTCCGTAGCGAGGACGGCGCATTCTTCCGATAATTCCCCCATTATCCTCCAGAAACAACACCCTGCACAAGAAGCAGCAGGGGAAGAGCCAGCACACTTAAGCCGGAAAACTCTAACAGGAAAGGAAGCAGAAGCTAATAATACACACAGCAATGACAACGCAAACAAAAACGCAATAAACGGAAAAGACTTCTACTTCTTCCCGTTATCTGGTGGTGGTACTGCTGCTGCTGCGGCCGTCGCTGCAGCTGTACTTGCTGCTGTTGTTCAGGCGTTATCTGCTGCCGTTGTTGCATCTGATGGGATCTGTTCCTGCGACTGCTTCTGCTGCAGCGGTAGGCGCATGGTATCTGCGCCGGCACCAACGAGGCTACCATTTCGGCTCATCTATTTCTACTTTTAAACCCATGGAAACTCATGTGGAACAGATGCTGTTACAATTCCTGCCGCTGCTGCTTTCGCTCCATTCGCTGCAGTACAGCGCGGGGGCTGTTGCTGCTCTTAAGAGTGGTGTCCGCTCTTGCCTCTGTTGCGGTACACATGACACTGGACGAAGATCAGGTATATTTTGGAGTTACCTTCCCTCAATGGGAGGGAGAGAGAGCCGGAAACGTTTACTGCCGATGAAGAAACGCACAGGGCGTCTCCCGTGGGGCCCTCAACTGTACGTACACCAGCACGCCCAATGGTGAATGCTAAACCCTAAACCTTAAACTCAAAACCGTAAACCCCTAAGCCTACGTACCTCGCCGAAATAGAGGAGCAAGACTGTGTGAAGATGAGAGAGCGGAGAGAAGTTGGGCAACGGAAACCCTACCAAGGTTTTAGAGTCTACGGTGTAGGGTTTAGGGTTTCGGGTTTAGAGTTAAGAGCTCGGGGTTGAGGAACTGAAGCCAACGTGAACTAAATTTAGCATTAGAAATAAACACAGAGGACAATAGGTCGCACACCCAAGAAACTGCAGCGGCTTCTGCAGCTGCTGCTGCTGCTGTTGTTGTTGTTGCTTCTGCCTAGGCAGCCCTGGTGAAGGGAGCAAGTGGTTCGGTCGTCGTTTACATCCCTAAACTTGCCAAAAAATGAAATATGAAGTATTGAAAATTGGCAAACATAACGCAATGTAGATTTTCAAGAAAGACACTACAGAACCGGCAACAACCCGATCACCCTTCTGCTGTAGGACTCTTATTACGTATATGGTTTTGTTCGTTTCCTTCTAGTTTTTCTCTCCACATGAGGAACAGTATGATATATTTAACTATAAAAGGCTAATTACATCTCAAGTCAACAGCGAAGTGGTCCTCCTGCTCATTTTCACCTTGTATCTTCCGGCACACTCGCTCCTCTGGTTCTGTTGCTCCTCTGTAACTGTGTGTAACTGCAGCAGGAATAAGAACATGTCGGTTGCTCTTAATAGCCCCTGCAGGGCTTGGGAGGCTTCGTCTGCTTGGGAGCCTAGCCATTTTGCCTCTAGGGTGTTGGAACGAGATCCCTGGACCGCATATTCAAGGACCATCTCCACTTGCAACATAGCCCAAATATTTAGGGTGTCAATCCCTGAAAAGCAGCTGACCTCTATCATTAGTTTTCTGGCTAAATGGGGGCAGTGGCCCAGGCGCATGTAGCTGCGGGGGAGGAGGCGGCCCCATATGAATAGCAAAACACTGTGTGGAGCTCTAGATCCAAGGCAGGCACATATGCGAGCACAGAGAAACCTACTGCGTTAAATGTACCAACACAACTGTTGATGGTGTCCGCTTGCGTGCAGGCTGCATCCTATGGCCGAGCATGGGGGTCAAGACCCAACAACGCACAGACGCGGAAGCCCCCACAGGATATGTGGCACATGCACCTGGCGAAGCTCCTCAACCACAGCAGACGATCGTGGTTAGTTGCAATAGGGCCACAGTGCGTAGGACACGATTTCATAGAGAAAAACTGACATAGGCACCTGTCTCCAGGCTTCACGCGGCAATTGTGTTGTTGGAGACAATATCCCAAATGTCGCTGGTTGTTACGGGGAGGAAGGGCCCTGTCTTAAGGAGAAGGACACCTTCCTATGATTATAACTGTATAGAATTATTACATACGACCTTGCCAGGCGGCCTGTTGGTGCATGTGCTAACCCTGTAGACAGTTGTTTCATTGGCTTGCTGGGGCCTCAGCAGAACCCGGCGGGCAAGTAAAAGTATGCGCATCAACTTCTAGCAAAGCATATATCATCTGAAAGCTTATCCTTTACGCAGTGGGGGACCTCATAAGGCTGGCTGCGCAAAAAGCAATAAAGGGAGCCAGGGAGGGATATTATACCCATGGGGACGATATGGCCCGGACGAACACCAAGGGAAAGAAGAATAGCACACAGATTTTTCTGTTGGCAATCTGGAAAAACTAGGATGTATTTATTGGATAAGGGGCGCACCATACACCATACAAGACCTAGCAGTCCTGACCACTATTTTGTTTACTCCATCGTGGCCAGCTACAGCATGGCTGTCTTCTATGCACCAGACGTCTGTGTGGAGCACAGTAGAGATAAATGCCCAGAGCCCACGCTTTGCCAGGGGCTATCCTTCGTGTTGCAACGTTAAGCTAGTCGACCATTGCTTGGCTTGTCTAGAGCACCAACTGCATCACTATCCAGGGGAGTGATAGGACGGCAGCATAAAATGGGAAAGGGAATAATTCGCAAAACGCTAAGCGGCTGGTCGCCAGAGCTTCAGGAGAATGAAGGAGACGAACACCCAATAGATGCTTCCCTGGACAGCTACCTTAATATGCCATATGGTGGCCTTATTGGCCTCGTGAACTTAGTCACCCACATCCAGCATAATGTTATGAAATTGAACTGTCAAATTTAGGACTCCCATATCATGTTGGCATGACAGGTATTATAGAATAGAAAGATGTTTCATGTCATTTGTTCAACGTATAGTAGAGTCTTATTTGCCATCGCCTAAGCGTAGTCGCAAAAGCTGTGCAAAAGGCAGGTGTTTTGGCCCTCATTACCGTAGCGTCAGATAGCTTATCCAATTCGCAACATCCTTCAAGTACAGCTTGCAGCTCCTGATCGCTAGTACAAGGTACGACAAGCGGAGAGTGAACTCGAGGCGGATTTGCCGGTGTAACCTTCAAAGAAAAGAATGCACGTTCTTCTAGGGCTTCCTATGTAGCCCCCGTGTTTAGGTCCCACATACCTGAACTGTTTCCAACGGCGAAGACATTCGTGATGAACTAGGTTAGCGGGAAAACCACTTCCATTTTCATTGGCTTCCGATGCTGACCTCGCTCCAATTGGGCAAAGCGCCTAAGCATTGGACACATTCTAGCCAGAGAACAGATCGTGGTCAACCTTCTTGGTAAACTTCGTCACAGGACAAGTGCGCTGAATTGACGATGAAGGCATTTACATCTTCTCTCTCCTGATTCTTCGTGCCAATTATTAGGGTGCGTGTCAGAAAACTCGCGTGCCGTCTGAGCTGTGCTGCGCTACCAAGTGCGCGCAGTGTCCCCGATCTTAGCAGCTGCGCGTCGTGAATCTCCATACATATGCCAAAAAGCAGGGCAAACAGAAAGCCTCTCAACTCCCCTTTACTTCCCCAAAAGTATTGGGAGCAGTAATGCAAAAGAATGTGGCTGGTGGAGAGGCGTCGGCCTGCCATTAAGGTGACCCCACAGAAAAGGGAAAACGACCTCCCAGTTAAAGCATACGTTGCCGTTGTAGGCAACTCTTGAGTACCGTAGATGCCTTCTGTATCCAGCCGTGAAGAAATTAGAAGTGGCTGCAGCAATTTCCGGTTGCATCATGTAGTCCATGCAGTAGAGGATGCTGCAAGCCGTTCTTGATTCATTTCCTCGCGAGTGTCACATGGATACCCCCCACATGAACTAACCTACTCAAGGTCAACCTAACAAAACCCACTGAGAATCGCTAGAAACAACCCGAGGAATTCGTTTCCCTCTTCTGTGAGGCCTCACCAGCAATTGCTTCTTCCGTCAAGTGCACTCTTCCTAACCACTTATTTTCGCACCTACGTCTTGGCTATTGATAAACACCTATTCTGCATGTTTACTGCAGAAGAGCACCAGTCCGGTTGCTGGCCCGCCACTGTCGTGTGAGCGAAGCTACGTCTTGTTCCCCGGGACTCGTAAATAAACTAAAATATCGAACAGTCATCAATGTTGGTTCTATTAAGTTGAACTTTCATCTCGGGTCTACTACGCTGATTCGTTGGTCGTAAGCGGTCGCCCGCGCCTTTCTTTTATCTAATCACAGCGTCGTAGCGGTCTGTTAGGTGGACCATTGGCTCACGAATCAGAGAGTCAATCAAGCTTTGGATACTTTTGCACTGGCTGCATTGTTTTCTGCGCATACAGATTGTTTATCCATGTTTATTTCCTCAGCAGCGACTCTTTGCTACGACACAGGCTAACGACCCACTGCCATATCTCGCGTAAGCCGCGCGAGGCACTGCAGTGGCGCACTGCAAAATTAGCACCGACGACCTCTCCGAAGTTCACATAATTCAATATAAACACGAAAATTGAATGATAAACTTTTAGTATGCAACACTCCCACTTACAAGATGGCCTTCGGCTGTACGGGCGCTGGGCCTAGGCTAGGCTGGAGGTGTACTGCACAAGCACTGCAAAGGATCTCCCGCAAGCCCTCTAGAGGCCAGTATTACCAAAGACAGTTAATTTGGACATATAAAGTAAGAACTAGGTTTCTTTAGAAGGAAATTACCGCTCTTAAGGCCGCGACTGGCATGCAGCCTGCAGAGGATTTTATCTTTAGTTTGGGTGCGATCGAGACGCGCTGCTAATTTTTCGTTGACGCCCTACACGTGGGTCAGAGGGTTAAGATCCTCTTGGGATCTCCATTTTCCTTATCTATATTGCCCGACATTCGTGCACTGGTTTTATACCCCTGATTAGGGTTATTTTAGGGGTAAGAATCATGTTTTAGTAAACAATTGTGGTGCACCAGTTAGCTTGATCTGTTAGCCTATGTAGTCGGTACGTAGTAGAAGCGAGTGCAAGCTGTGCAGTAAGCAGAGCGAACAGAACATGGGAAATGCTAGTGATTAAGCAGTCGGGGAACACTGAGGTTGTTGTGCTTCTAAAGGTATTTTTTGAGGAGCATTGAGTTGAGACGGAGGTTAAGCGGCCTTAGTCAACTGGGGATCATATATCGGAGTTGCTGACGGCTGATAATAGGAAAGCACCAGCAACGAGAGGAAACCCTCAACCGTACACCAGAAACACTGAATTTGTAAAGGTATGCTTATAGTGTGGGGCCATACAGGTGTATGGAACGTGTATCTGTTGCTTTTGATTCCGTCGGTGCAAGCGGCTGCTTCTTCTGTCTGTACACTCCACTTGAACCCACTAGGAGCCTCGATTGCTGCTGAGGAAGCATAATACGATGCGAAGTTCCATCACCCGCTATTGTACACGCACTAGCCATACCCAGTCACGCGCTTTGGGCTCATGCCCTCCTTTATTCACCAGTTGATTAACGCAAACCCAAAGCGTAAGCATCCACGGACGTACTGAAGAAAGATGTGAAGAAGCATGTTTTTCGTTCAGCGCTGATGCTTTGCTAGTGCCAGCTACTCCTACCTTTGCATTTGCATACGTCTGTCTACAAGGGATGGGCTGGGCACAGGATTGTAATATAGGCTCTCCCCGTTTGCGTCGCATCCTTAGTGGCTTTTGCTGCGCCTCTGCAGTTTCCTGAGCCGTAATTCAGACAACTGAAGGAGTGTGGGGGTGCTCGTCTTTGCCAGTACTACGAGCAAGCCGGTGATGGCACGCCGGGGTCATTACGGGGGATCATGCAGGCAAACAAGCATGCATCTGCGTATCTTCATTGGCACAGGGTAGTGACATTTTAGAGCAATTCCATCTCTCGTTAAAACTGTAGAAACCGCAAACGGTTTTCTCCTTTGGTCCCTTCATCTGCCGAACATCGGGGGCAGCGCGCTGCCCCGGATGTTCTAACACTGCGGCTCTTGCAAAAAAAAGCTCGCGAGCAAAACAGTTTAACAGCGTAGCCGAGGCAGCTGCTGCTGTTCCTGCTACAACAGCCACAGTGATTGTACGGGCAGAAAAGCATATCCCTCAATTTCCGTCGTGCATCCCCAGCTCCTCACTGGTACAACGGTTATATTAATGAGTATTGTGTTCATATCCACCATGTACGAAGGGCTCACGTGGGAGGAGCAAATGGCAGCGTCTGGTAAGCTGGGGGAGGCTGCTGTTGCTGTTGCTGTGCCTCATCATACGGATGCTCCAGCGGGTGCGACTCCAGCTGCTGCTGTTCTTCGAGCTGGTGCTGCTGCTGCTGTAACAGCTGCTGGTGGTGCTGCAACTGTTGCTGTTGCTGTGTGTGCTGTTGCTGCTGCAGCTGTTGTTGTTGCTGCTGCAGTTGCTGCTGTAGTTGCTGCTGCTGCAGCAACTGATGGTGCAGCCCCATAGGCAAGGCAGCGGAAGCAGCAGCAGCCTGCGCCGCAAACGGGGAATATCCGGGCAATGCATGGAGCGCGCTTCTGGCGATACTCAGTAAAGGGTGTTGCTGCTGCTGTTGCTGTTGCTGTTGCTGTTGCTGAACATTGTAAATTTCAGCTTGCTGCTGCAAAGCCTGTAATACAGCACGACCTTGCTCAGACACGGGAAACGATATTCCTATTCCATGCTGTAGCGCGGCCCTCGCGCTTGCTGCTTGCAGGTGTAACAACAGCTGTTGTTGCTGCTGCTGCAAGTGTTGATGCGGCAACGGATGGCCAAATTGGGGTCGCTTCATCAAAGGAGACAGAGCGCGAGGAGTTTGCTGTGCTTCACCATGGAGCTGCTGCTGTTGCCGCTGCTGCTGCTCCTGCGGCTGCTGCTGGCCAGCCAGCTGAGCACATTCTTGTGCCAGTGCAGCGGCAGAAAGTGCAATATTCCGAAGTTTCTCTCCAAGCGCCTCATTGGTTGCTGCACTGTTGTTGTTCTCTTCCCCCAAAAGCTTTTGCTGCTGCTGCTCGAGCTCGTCCCTTGCCTGTCGTGCTGCTGCTGCTGCGTCCTCCTCTAGCTGATCGGTAACTTTGGCTTGGCGCAGCAACTGCTGCAGCAGCTGCTGCAGCTTCTGCTGAACCCTTTCACTAGACCTTCTCTCCGCTGTGCTCTCTGCCTCATCTTCCGGTCCCTGCTGCTGCAGCAGACGATGCAGGAGCTCACTGCAGCAGTCGTACAGCTGCTGACGGCTTTCCTGTGCCGCTGCTCTTGCATTTCTTCCCTTCCTTTCTGCTGCTGCCACGCGATGTCGCAGTGCAGCAAGAGGGTCGACACCCGAGTCTCGGCGTGCTGCAGCAGCGCCTCGTTGCTGCTGGGGATGCTGCGGCTGCTGCGGCTGTTGCTGCTGCGGCGGCAATTGCTGGTGCTGCTGCTGCAGGTCTAGCAGTCCAGCAGCAGATTCCGGCGTTGCTGCGGATCCCCATCCAGGTGACTCCGCAGCGCCCCGTGCTTTCGTTCTCAGTGGCCTCCCCCTAGCTGATCTCCTCTGGAGCTGTTGCTGCTGCAGCTGCTCCTCTATCTCTTCATCGCTCATCAATTCGTTGTTTTGGGCCTGTCTCCCGCGTCTCCTGTGCGCAGCGCGTTTCCCTTGGTGGTGGTGCTGCTGCTGGGGGGTGTTCTGCTGAAGCAACTGGTGCTCGAGCAGCACCTCGATGTCCTCAGGAGAAGACGATGTCCACTTGGGCGGCTGTTGGGGGGGAAGGATGCTGTCTGGATCGAGGGATCCAAGCTCCCTCTTGGCCTTCTGCAAAACCCGCAGGAAGTCGAAGTGCAGTTCACCGTACGTCTTGAACACATCTTGTCTCTTCTCCAAAACAAGTGCTATGCTACGACTGTCCCCTGGGTTGGTGTTGCTGCTGTTGCTGCTCGGGATTATCCGCACAAGCCGAAGGAACCGCGCAGGGGACTGCGTATTGAACGTGGCCGAGTGCAGCGCCTGAGGAAGCATCCGCAGCAGAAGCAAAGAACGCATCAGCACCGAAACAACAAAATCAAACAAAGCTGCAGCAAAATCAAAAGCAGGCAATGCACGCAGAGCCCCTAACAACGGCGGAATGCACCGTCAGCAGAAGGCCGAACAGGGCAACAACGATAGCATGTGAGACTGGGTAGCAACAGCAGCACGACCACCAGCAGCAACAGAAGCAGCAGCCCTGCCTTGAAGAGAGTTAACAGGTGAATATCCATCTTCTCTCTTGGCTCCAAGAACACTAAGAAGCCTCCAGATGATCCGAAGGAGTCTCGGGAAGACTCTGCCAGTGGAGGAGACGGTGAGCCCGTGTCGATATCCTTTGCTGCTCCTGATGCATCGTCTGTTGTTGCTGCTACTGCGCCTGGCTCGGCCGGCACAGAGTCTCCCTCAGCTTTTGCCCTCTGTTGTCTACTCAGCTGCTGACTCTGCACACCGGGGTTCTCTAGCTTAGCCTCTGCCCCCTGCTGCTGCTGCTGGGGCCGTTCTGCTTGGGGGAAGTCAGTATCCGTGGAGAACCCGACGCCGCCAATCCCCACGCAATCAGTGTCTTTAAAAGCAGCAACACTAGCAGGCTGCTGGTTAGGCTGGTGCTGCTGCAGCAGGAGCGCCAGACCATCGAACCAATCAACCAGATCCCTGGGTATTCTCAAGTCGTCTTTCCAATTCAGAGACCCCGTGAGCGGCAGCAAACAACAAAAGCTGTCCAAAGTGCTCTTCAGCAGCACATACTTCGCGCATCCCACAAATGCTCCTGCGTCTGTTCCTTCTCTTGCCACTCCCGCTGCTGCAGCTTCTGGAGAACTCGCAGCGCCAAGAGAGATTAAAGCGGCTGGAGATATTCCTGTCGAAACAGGACTCTCCTGCCGCTGCTGGTGTAGAAGATCACGTGCATGCAAACTGCGCCGTGTATAGGCAAAAACAGGTGTAGCAAGAAACCTCAAACTGCTGCTGCTGCTCCCGGCAACCCCACCAGCAACTAGAGGGGCACCTGGCGCCTGCGGCTCAACTGATTGCTGGTGCTGCTGCTCAAAATACTGTGTCCCCTTTTGCAGCTTAAGAAATTCCAGCTTCCCGTTATCGTGGAGATAACGCAGCACTGCAGCAGCAACGTCGCCCCCGCTTCCATAGAAGGCTTTGACAGCACACGGGAACGCAGCAGTAGCTGGTGGTTGTGCGCAAGGAGCTGTTGCTGCGAATGCTGTTTCTCTGGCAGACGAAAGCTGTGAGCAAGCCGCCGTCTCCGCTGAAACTGTTGCAAGTGATTCATAGGGCAAGCTGCTATTTTCTTCCTGCTGCAAATCGGCCTGCTCTACGAAAGCAAGTGTGGTTGCTTGCTGTGCTACTTCTGCTGCTGCTGCGTCCCCTGGCGACGCATTTGCATCTGCAAATGCTGCTGGTGGTTCTGCATGTTCTGTGAGTGGCCAAGGACTGTTCTCTGATCCTCCAATAGCAGACAAGGCTGCCTCACTGCAGCATTCTAGCAGCAAAAACCTACCGCTGTCTGCTGCTGCTACACAGCAGAAGCAGCTGCCGCACCGTGTGCTGCTGCTGTTGCAGCAACACGGGGGAGGAGATACTGCACTGCACTTGAATTTGGCCTCCAAGCATGAGAGGAAGATATGTGGAACCACCGGCCGGCTGCCGTGTCCTGCCTCAACACAAGTTTGCTGCTGCTTCAGCTCGAAGCCGGGAAGGGCCCGCAGCAGCAACGCACCAGCAGCAGCAGGAGAGAAGGAATTGAATGCAACAAGCCGATCCTGATGAGACCGATAGAACTGCCTCCACCTCTCTGCATGCGTCTCAGCTGTCACAGGAACAAGGCCCTTACCACTGCTACAGCTGCTGCCAGGCGTGCCCCGCTGCTGCTGTTGCTGCTGCTGATGTTGCTGCTGCAATGCTGCTTCTGTGTACAACTCGAGCTCTAGGGAAGGGTCTGTGCCACCAGCGTGCAGCAGACTGTAATTTCGCACTCGTCGGCATCTTCGTTGGGATCGACCACGTGTAATACCTTCTGTAGCGGCTGTGTCCGTTGCTGCTGCTGCTGCTGCTGCATCCTCCACTTCATCGTCTTCTTCGTGTGCACCTGTTTCTGTTGCTTCCCGCCCGCCGATATCTCCTTCGCCCTTGTCGCTGCTGGTGTTGCTGATGCTTCTGCTTCGGCGACGACCGCGTTTAGACGATACTGCGCCGGCACCTGAAGGTGGAGCAGCAGTTGCTCCTCCAATTGTCGGTGTCCTGAAGCTGCCGCGTCTCTTTCCTCGCAAACCACCTCGGGACGCCGGTGTGCTGTTCTCGTTCGGAGGCGCTCCGTGGGCGCTGCTACTTCTGCTGTGGTAGCGACTGCCCCAGGAGGAAGCAGCAGAAGCTGCCTCGTCCTCCGTGTCGCTACTGCTGCTAGGTGTCGCCGACCCCGACTCTCCGCTCTGCCCAGCGGTAGCTGCAGCAGGCTGCTGTTGCAGTGGACCTCCGCTGCGACTAAGGGCTCCCCGTCCCCAAGGTTTGGGGGCGGACTTCGCCGCTGCTGCTAACTTGCGGGCAGGGGCACCTCCGGCAGCCGCTGCTGGTGCTGGATCCCCTGCATTTGCAGCAGTAGCAACAGAAGGAACAGCAGCAGCCGGGTCCGCGTCTGCTGTAGTTGTGTCCATCTCGGCTGCTGCAGTGTCTTACAGCTTTGCCACTGGGGGCCCGAGGGGGCCCCCGGAGGCAATGCTGTATCACAGGGGCAGCCGCGCCAGCTGCGAGAGCTAACAAGGTCTTTTTCGTTGACCAAAAGGAAATGTTTGAGTCAAGACGTGTTTAATTGGGTCCATGGAGTGTGCAGGGTTGTCCCCTCGTGCAGTGGTGCCGGCCGTGCTGCGGCTGTTGCTGCAGCTGCATCACCGTTAGGTGCTGCTGATGTTTATGTCTTCACTCAGCTCCCTCCCACTTGTCCGTCGAAGTGCCTTTCATTGAGGGTTAGTAAGCCAAACATGTTCAAAAATGAGACCCGGGAAGATCCACCGAGGAGCTGTGTGGGGTGTACCTTCACCGCAGCAGCCGGTGGCTGGAGGTGCTACAGTTGCGCCGGTCTTGATTATCCTGCACAAAAGAGTTCCATGTTCAAACACATCCTTTAGAGCTTTTAACGAATCAAAAGCGTGCAGAGGAAGCATTGTAAGTAGTTTGGGTGAACTCAGTTGCTTCTCTCCACTCCCCGTACCAACAGCAGTTGTAGCGCGGTCTGGCTCAAGTTAGTACACGAATTTGTACTTGCGTGTAGTTTCAATGCCGACTGCACGGAAGTGTTTAGCAACTGTCTATAGGGTAATAGCATGTACTAAATGGGGCGCTGGGCTCGCTGTATGTGAAGATGATTTGGGTCACGACTTGCAGTATATGTGAGCCAACAGTTGTAGCCGAAGACACATGGTGTCCATTAAAGTCGACAAATTTCATGCCCTCTTCTGAAAGGCTACAGCCATAGCCTGCAGTCTCCAGGCATACTGGGCGCAGGTCCACAAGGGTTGGTTGATGGTGCAGTCCGGTAGCATCTAACATACCCTGTTTGATGGTGGCAACTCTGCTTGCAGTTGGTACACAAACCCTTAATGGGCCTTAGAAGGCAACCGGTACGCAACCATGAGTTTTCAACAATGGTATATAGTTCTCATGCATACAGCAAAGGATGCTGATTTCTCTGCACGTGGGGTTGATAGGTAGCTTCACTTGTGGCAAGGTGTGCCACAGCTGGCAGGCCGGCTCTCCTCTCCCACCGCTCCAGGCCCTTTGGTTGCTGCACTGAGCACTCCTGGACAGTCGTAATGGACGTTTGCTGCTTCTAAGGAACGCTTATCTTTACCGACCTAGCACGGAAAGGCTAATCAACATCCCTTGCTGTATGCATGGACACTTTCATGGTTGCGTACCGGTTTCAACCCAGGGCCAAATAAGGGTCCATGTGCCCACGATAGGCAGACTTACAAACAATGAATCAATGAAGTTCGCAGAAGTTCTTTGATTAGATATAGGCCTGTTGTTACGCTTCGTAGCACCGCATGATTCATCTGGTACGCGCAAGCAACGTAATGCTTGATCGCAAGACAACCTGGTTCACAGCAGTTTCTGCTTCAAATCATACATGCATAAAAACCACGGTTAGAACATCCCCAAAGCATCCTTTAAATCGTAGCATTTCACTGTTGCCAGAAGTAGAGTTATCAGGACCTGCCCCATAGTGTAGGGGCGACCAAGGGTTGGGAACCACATTGGGTTGAAGCCAGCGCAACGCCTGCATCCCATCCAATGCAAAAAGTTTTCACGCCCAAAGCAGTTAATGAAGAATGCTTCCGCCCTTGCCGAGGATCCAAGTAGGACAATCGCCGCTAAGCGGGTGCTCTGAAGAAGCTTATTGCATCGCTGGAGCCGTATTGTATTCTCCCGCTAGCACCAGAAGGCATTGCTCCTGGTGTCTTCGTTATTAAAACTGGAAGCACGCTAATGGTGGTTGTGTCTAAGCAAGATTACTGAATTTATGAAGCAAATCGGGACTAGGGTAGATGTGAGGCACCCGCTACGATGTACGTTCACTGCTAGATCGATACGGGGACAGGTTATCGCCGATCTCAGCAAGGTTAAACAAGGTAAGCTATCGGTAGAGCGATACACCGGAAAATATCAGTGGTTGTTAAGCAGAAGCCAAACTGTGGGCCCTGAACTTCTGTATCGATGGTTCATTGCGGGGTTGGCCCCCGGACAAAGCCAGTCAGGGACTGGCTGGAGAGCAGAGAGGCAGCAGTGAAATGAAGCAGTTGAGCTCGCAGATAATATGGAATACCTACAAATATAGGAGCACAAATGCCGCATCTCCAACACAGCGGAAAAGAAATGCAGCAGAAACGATGTAGATGTAGGGCGTATGTGTGTTAGGGCTGATTGCTAGCCCCACCAAACTGTGAAGGCAAAGCACAAACCTACAACACCCGGGACATTTGCCAGTGGGAAGGACGACGGGAGGTGTGGAGGCGCGCATCTGCTCCTTTTTCAACGAACAAGGTAACATAATTGGAGGTTGCAAACGTATGGCAAACAATTTAAGTACTTCGAAAATCAAGGATTCAAGCAGGGTGGCAAATCGAACAGGCACAGCTGTCAGGAAGACCCCGTATCCAGCGCTCAACATCCGGCGTAGCGAGAGGGGTGGATGAGGCCACAACCGCACACCCAGACACTCTTCGAGTTAGCTCTCTGCCTTCCAAATCCGTTCTTCTGAACAGCCTTTTGTCGTGCTACGTGACTCACGTTTAGAGGTGGAGCAGTTCTTTGCAGCTATCGCGACAAAATGCAATCATATAATTCATTATTTGGCTGTCTTTGCCTAGGTTGCGCGAATGGTACATGAGAATTGGCGAGAACATGAGCGTAAAATTCGATACTACTTCTGAAATTTGCCACTTTACCTTTATATAGGACTTTTTTGAGATGATCGCGTTCGCCATGTCATAATCTTAGGTATGCCGTGAGTAACACAGTAAAGGGAGCACAAACGCGCGCCAGATGAAGACGTTGAAGTGTACATTCCGAGAAACACGAATATAGTGCGCCTCTGAGCGCTTCCATTGGCATGTGCAACCTCTCATCAAGTTGCATTCAACTAGGAGGTGCTATGATAGGATTGATGCGGACTTTCTAAATTATTTCAGGGAATCTCGAAAATATCTACGATGGCTACCAGCCAAACGTTAGCAACCGTGATGTCTGCTGCCAGCAGATGATACTGAGATCCTCGAACCACGCGAAACAATTCGGGCGACCTATACCGCGGAAAGTTTTCGTTATATGCTATAGGAGACAGCAAGCCGAATGGCTTTCTGAGAGTCGCTTGCGATATTCCATTTCAACTGGGCGTCTACGTTCAGCCGTTGACTAACAGTTGCGGTGTTATCGGTCCTGCGGTGGATGAAGCGGTAGTACTTCGTCTTGCTCAAGCTTTACCGCATGTGGTGCAACAAGTGGGGTCTTCGGTAGCCGGGGGAAGTCGTCAGTTGCACAAGACCTAAGCAAAATGTTCCCTTAAACCAGCTGAATTCCCCTGGAACCCTCTGAAGTCCTCTGTACAGCAGCCTACTAGGCTGCTTGACACCCTTCAACCCACCTCACTGCAACTAATGATGGACGTCAACCTCATACGCAGGCCCAGCTAAGTCCCTTCTGTTGCATGCTCTATCCTTGTAGCCCGTTTCCGAATACCTTCTTGACCCATTTTAGGCCCACTCCGCACAAACCCAACAGACAAAGACAAAACATGTGTTGCGTCGTATGCAAGTAATGCTGCAAGGTAACCCAACTCGCAAGCACAGCGAAGCCCCATTTCTTCGCCCCGTAACACTGTATTGAAATGTAAATAAAAACCATTCATTGCCCTCCTGCCAGCCTACTGTTCAGATACACCTTCCAACTCTACAGGTGCCATGCAACACACTGAAGCATCAAGAGGAGCCAAGGGAATCTATACACCAAATATTTCAGTGGAAGACTCCAATTGATGAACTTTCCCACTGGCAAGCTCTCTTCATCGTAACATTGGCCTACTGAAAGTGGAACCACGCCGTGGGAGAGTTGCCACTCCACATCCTATGGGCGGTCGCGTTTTGCACAGCATCTTATCGAAGGTTGACCCCAGGAGAAATTGAAGAACAAATACGTGCCCCATTAGTAATATCTACGTAGGCAGACGAAGAGAACCGTTTTTTTTCATATCTGCCTATTGCCACGCATAATGAGTGTAGTGAACAGCGCCCAGCTGTTCCTACGTATAACTCTTAGTAGTTCTGGTGCACACTCAGCAAGTATAAGCCAGACTCAGCTAATCTCTGCTAATACCACTTGAATAGGGAAATAATCAAACTTAAAACATATTCGAGTGAATATTACCAAAAAAAAGCCAGAATAATATAACTGGTCGGCTCCCCCCCTCTCCGGAGAGGGTCTGAGCCAATGCAACTGCGTTAGCCTCAGCCCTGGGTCTCGTGGACGTGCACTCTTAACTCACTGGACCTCTTTTCTATCTAAAGAGTTCCAATATATAAGTGTTTATATTTATCATTGTTCCCTTTTGCGAAACTAGGCATTTAATGCCACAACCAGCGCTCTATTGTAGTGCGCGTGCACTACAATGAGCATTGCGGTTTTCATCAGCCCCAGCCAAAATCTGGTCTCCGTTGACCACAAAGCTGTAGCCATTGCAGCAAATAATGACGACTATGGGTAGATATATGTTAATTCAACAGTTTGTAAGACTTCCTTACTTCTAACTTCGAATTCGAGGAACCCGATAGTGCTCGACACTGCAGCGGCAATGCCGCCAGCTGTAGTCTTCTTGACCCAACCCTGTGCTTTCAGCAGTTTATAATGCAGCATCTGTCCACTGAAACCACATCAAGGGAGACGGCTTCCAACGCTGCTCACTCAACGTCCACGGCAGCTTCGCACGCCCTTGCAGTCCCGGCTGCTCTGGTGGTCGCCGAAGGGAGTAACTGTGAATCGCAGAATGCTGGTGAAGGCACGAGCCATAGACAGCAATTTGGGCTCATAGATGGGAAGCAACAGGACCAGCAGGAGCAGAAGCTGACTTATCAACGGGAACAACGCTGCAGGGACCAGCCACCACCACGAACGTCGGGTCCACTGGTCTTAGAGGGGCGCGTTCGGTACTCATTTGCCACACGCACTGTTGATAGCTGCCAGCTCCAGAGCCTGTGTAGCGTACAGGTGCAGTCCGATAACATCAACCGCACTGCCACGTCGCGAAGCATCTACAACGGTTGCAGTGGTGGCAGCGGGGCAAGCACCAGTAGCAAGGGTATTTGCTCAACAGCGGCCTCCTGCTCTCTAAGGGGAAGTTCAGTTTTCGATAGCGGGAGGGAGGGCGCTTCGTGGGGGCTGAATTGTGAAGACACAGGAAGCAGTGACAGCAGCAGCAGCTGCAATAGTAATGGAGGGGGCACTGTTTACGGCAATGGCAGTAGCATAAAGGGCAGCATCTGCAGTCCCGATGATGGTCACCACGCGATTCCCGCCTCTTTACAGGCCTCTTCAGCTACCGGGCCGCCTTCGGTTGTCGTGAATCCCAGGGAAGATGCCTACAGAAGAGTCAGCTGTCGCAGTACGGATTTCAGCACAAGCACCAGCAGCGGGAAGAGCAGCAACATTTGTTGCGATGCTGAGGAGAATCGGCTCATTCCACTACTCTCTGCCACCGATATTGCACTGTTGCTACGCGACTATGCCGCTTTTATTCATCAGACGGAGCGGCAACTGCAGCAGCTACAGAAGCTTGTGCAACAACAGCAGGTGGCTAAATTCGGGGACGACAGACCACGGCAGCAGCAGGAGTGCTTAGGTTTGGGTTGGCCCAATTCATCTGGCCGGCCTTTGACAGGCACGACTGCCTTTGTGCGTCAGCAGCGTCAGTGTCAGCGACACCAACAGCAGCAACAGCCCGAGGAGGCAAAGCGTTTGCGACGGTGTATTGCTGAGGGAGCTGTTGTTTGCCACTCCCTACACTCTCGCCTATGTTTGCTTCTTGTGGAGTCATCTTCAACTGCTGTTACTGCTGCAGGGAGCGAGTTGTTGCTGGGAAAACTGCGGCGTGACTTTGTGCAGCAGCAGCAGCAGTACACACGGCTACTACGGCTGCTCAGTTCTGCAGCAGATGCTCTTTCTGAGCAACACGAATCGGTGCACCAGCGTGAGACAGAAGCGATAGCGAGCATTGTCAGCAATGCAGGCAGCACTCCTCCTGGAGAAACATCGGGGGGATCATTTGATGCCACCGGCCCTGCTCGCATTATTTGGCACAGCGGCCACCAGGGCTCTCCGTGCACCTTGCCTGTGGATTGCCTTCATTTTGAGGATCCTCAGATACAGCGACAGCGCGAAAACTCCCTGTGGAACTGCTGGGGAGACCATGCATACAATTCTTCAGGAGAGGCAGCCAACAGCTGCCTACACCAACCAGATAGAAGTCTGTGGCTGCAAGGCTTTTCAGGAGCCCTCCCACCCCTTTTCATTGGCCCTAGTGACCCGCGGACAAGTGTGGTTGATGGTGCTTCCCATGAAGACTTGTGGGAGCCCGCGGCTTTGATAGAAGTGCACGAAGACTACGAGAAGCAACAGATTATCAGTGAAAGGAAGCAACAGCTGCAGCAGCTGCAGCAGGTAGAACACTGCGTTGCTGTGCTGCGGGAGCTGCAGTTGCACGTGACAGAAGACGTAGACAGAGGCAATCAGCGACTGCATACAGTAGAGGAAGAAACAGAAGCTGCAGCAGACCACACTGAGGCAGGTGTGGGAGAGCTAGCTGCTGCAGCGCGCAACAAAACACGTTGGTGGGGGGTTCAAGGAGGAGGTGCTGCTGCTCTCCTTGGTGTTGGCGTTGGTGCAGTCGCTGGAGGCCCCATTGGAGCTGCTGTAGGGGCCATTGTGGGCGCTGTTGCCGGGCTGTCTTCAGGTGCTGCCTTGAGGGGAAGACACCGAGAAAGGGTGAATGCAGCCGAACGGTCTGTGAGGCGCAGGAGGGCCCAGCGTGTGAAACGGTCTTTAATCTCTTCAACGCCGGGGGGTTTGAGCACCATTCAAGGTTCTGCAAGTGGGGCCATTTCTCTAGGCTGTTTCAACCAGACACGAGAGGCCGGTGCGCGAACAGGTAGCGGCACGTCGCTTCTGTGGGATCCTGTGGGGGTTCCTCATTATAGCAGTGGCGCGAGACCCTGCAGTGCACCAGGCATCACGTCGGGGCGATCGAATACTTGTGGGCCACAGGCAGCTGGAGCGGGTCCCACAGGGTCGAGTGATAGACCCACGTTCGGAGAGGCTGTACATGAAGAAGGCATTGGAACGGAAGCAAAGGGAGCGTTGCAGAGTGGTCAACCAAAGCTTGTTGCCGGGAGGAACAGGCAGAGACACCAGCGGGCCAGCATTCGCCTCGCTGGTGTGCAAGGAACACTTGGCGCAACCGGCATACTGCCTGTTATGCACTTCTCGCCTGGGTGATTGGCTTCACAGCATTAATGAGTACAACAGGAGGAATAGCAACAATATGCACAGCAACGCCGCCTGCAGCTTAACGGACACCTGCTCCTAAACTTTGAAGGCGGTGAAGTCAGCAAGCATCGTGAATTTCCGTTGGCTGCAGTTTCGTTTATTCACAACTCCAGTTCTACTGCTTAATGGCTACGTATTGTATGACATCGGTTATGCAGATATGTTTCTCTAGTAGGTGTTCACAGTGGTGGGGCCACACGAGCCACCGGTAGTTTAATTGGTGAACGCTGGTCTGTAACGCCCGGTTTGGTAGTCCGCACTACTTCTAGCCGAACCACGTCCTCTATTCATAGCTATCGACGAATCACTTGCTTTCTGAGTCCATTTGCCCGTTCCGTCATTAAAAAGAGCTCCCATGCTGTTCGAGTTATAAGGCCACCCAGGGAGGCATCCCGCAATCAGAACAGAACTGACTAGACTGGTTGTAAGGAATACAGTTCTGGTGCCGGTGACCCCCACTGGATTCAGCTGCGACCTCAAAACTAACGGGCAGAAACCAAACCGAAAGGAAACAACGCTTCCCCGAAAACAGCTTTCCCCAAAGAAGGCTGACGCGATCGGCCCCTGCAGAGCGGGTCCGCTCTAGGGTCATACGGTGCTTTCTTTACAATAGATTCACGATTCCCCTTCCTTATATTACGCATATTCCCCCTCAGAATATTAGGTTAGTTAAAAATCCTAATTCGTAAATATGGCAATATCTATTCCGCACCCACACTACCACTGCCGTCAGTTAACCCAGTTAACCCTCGGGACCAACCGAGCTCCACCTCCCTAGGCACGCAGACCCCTGAACAATAGTAGTACCAACTCCTTTCTATTCAAAATTACCCTAATTTCTAACATTTAGCAGAACCTTCGCCCCTCTCACTTATCCCCGCATTACTTTACTCAAGGGCCTATTGTAGTGTCGTGCAGTACATGGTCAGTTCCGTGAGTTCACGTAGACGGAACGGCAGGGAAGTTAAAATTAGCATCTCCACCTGTCCGGTTGCCGTCCTTGGACATTTTTTGCGTTCTGCATTTCGTCTGTCACCAGTTTGATCAGTTGGTACCACGTAGGAAGTGTATCCGCGTAGAGGGGGCCCGGCCCACACCACATCCCCGTTGGTCGGACACTGTATGCTAGTCAGTGAGAGCCACGCGGCACGTGAACGGCTACTGCCCGCGCGGATACTGTTTCGCTGTGGTGAATGATCAAATTTCAATGATCACTCAATTCACATGTCCCCTGGAGGTTACTTTTGGCGCAGGATAGGCCCCGGGCAGTCACATATTCTAGACGCGAACTACTTCACAGGGAAGCATCACTATAAGCCCGAGGCGAACGAGCAGTCCGTTGCTGCGGATTCGTGACTGTCAGCCTGTGGGATGGAGGGAAGCTTCGCAAGCTGCAATTCAACTCAAGGTCTGACAGGTCGCGTTTGCTTTGCGTGCGTTCATCGCACGCTAGCTGCCCTGTGATGCGAATTGCTGTGTTAAAGCTTGCGTCTGCGGAGGCCCCGCAGTTCGGGAAGTTCGTGTTTTGTGGCTTTATTGACTTAGCGCCAACAAAAGGGCACACCGGCCGGCAGACGAATATGTTGCAGTTCGCCAGACAGTCAGCTAGCAACAAATTTGCTATCCGCGTAATATGAAGCAGGCAATGCATTCAAGCTTCCCACACCATCTGCTGCAAGCATCTAATTGTAGTGGGAATACTCTCCCTTAAGCTTCATTTGCGGCGTCTAGCACTTCCATTATAATGCCTCCTGTGCGGCCTTCATTACGGTGGCATGCCATTGTGCTGGCATGCGGATAGATAATTGCGGCCGCGATTTTATAGTAGAGGGCAAAAACTCTCCACTTGTAATTATATTAGCTAAATGCGCGACAGAGCCCCTTAGGTGAAATGCGGGAAACGCACTTTTTCTTTGCCGACAAATGAGGACCAACAAGTTGCTGCAGGGTACACCCAAACAGGTTGGCTCATAAGCCTGCCGTATTTGCTTGCACTTTCCATTAGTAGCTCTAAAAGCTACCCCACGTATGCGGGCTCGTCGCAGTCCGTCGGGCATCCCACATTCTCCTTGTGTGTTGCATGGCCTGGCAAGTTTGCCGCCCAGCATGCACGGCTAGTCAGTCTCACATACTTCTGTACTGGAGCTTTTCAACTGCCTCCCGGGGTCGTGAATCAGCAAAGTCCCCTCCAACGAACTAGAGCCGTTGTCTTCGAGTCATGTACACGCAATCTGCCTGTGGTGTCCACCATAGTTGATGCTAGCCCATTTGAACTCCAGCTCGAACGCAGCGAGCCGTCTTCTCTAAGCTGAAAAGCTACACGCGCAAAGAAAGAGGATATTTTCCTGCTCGTGGTCGCCCAATCGCCCAATATTTTGCAGTGGCAGTAGTTAATACTCAGCCACTTTGTCTAGCAAGTTTCTCGTAACCGTAGTGCTTATGTCGTGCCCGGCAGCCCTAGGTCACGCCTACTAGTAGTCGCGTAGTCCCTACTCCCTAAGTATAACCTTTGACTACCAAAATCCCCCTAAGTCTACAGCACGAATAACAAGTCACTTTAGGAACTCTGTAATAGTAATTCAAGTTCGTAGAATAAAAGAACTGCGTTCCGAATTGACCCCGGTCATGGGAGTATGAATGTTTTCTTCCTCGAGTATACCCAGGGGTTCATTTTGCAGACTCAAGCCTGCGCAAACTGTCTAACCAGCAAAACACCGACCACTGACTTCTTTAGGCCAAACCTACTCTCACATTTGTCGTAGGTCCTTGTACTGTTCGCTTCTTAGAACTGAATGGGAACCCTCGGGGGTCACATCAATGCGGATCGCCCGTGACGGGTGTTCTTGAACTACATAGCCTCCCACTTTACCGTCTGCCCTTATTTAGATATCCCACGTTGCCCGCTTGTTGGTTGACGACATCACATGGGTGCGACGCCCACTCTGCCCCTGCCTTCGTTCATGCGTTTCGTCCGTTTGGCAAACTGCTTAACCTCGTGCCCGTCACGAGCCTTTTGAGCCTGCAGGTGTTGACATGAGAAATGCAAAAATGCTACAAAGTGAAGCAAGCACTCATATACAAGTCAGCAGCAACAGTTCAGCTAGATGTCAGAGGCAAAAGCAGCTCACTGCGGATGGGCCAGGACTACTAGGATAAACGATCACTCCATTGCCGCACCTGTTGGCCATTCCTCTTGCGAAACTGATAATCGGGAATGTACCATGTGTATCGCTGACCAAACGCCGTCTTGCGGACAACGTCAGGGTCATCTGGATTCTCTTCTCTGCGAAAAAAATTCTCAAAACAGCCACTTGTATATCCCATGAGGAACTGTGTTACGGTTCCTCGTGCAAACACAAGCTGTTGACCTAGCATGCTGTGTGGAAGGCAAAGTTATTCGCTCTATCCCTAGACACTTCTAATGACGTAATAATGCTGGCACTGGCATCATAAGGTCAGGCACAAGTATTACACTCACGCTTCCTCCAGCAGTCCCTTCCGGAGCAGCTGACGTTTTGCTCGCTCTGTTGCCTCAATATTTTTTAGCTTTGTTCTGCGGCACAAGCGGCTCACCACAGTTTAAGTGCTGCTTTGCCAGACAGGACGTATCGGGAAGCGCACTCTCCAAGCACCGGCATGGGAGGGTGGGAGCAATATGTTCTGCTACAGTCAGGTAGCCTTACATAAAAATAGTGCATTTTCAGCAAGAACACAACAGATATGCACTCACTCCATGGGAAGTTCCACCTCTACAAGACCGGTGACCCAGTTCATCTGATCCTTGTACTCCTCGGTCTTGTCTGCAACCTGAAATTCCCACATGAGCCAGTACAACATTCAGAGATTAAGCAACAGACAGAGCGCCGGCAGAAGAAGATGCAGAAGCGCATTTGGGCCCGCGCAAATGCTAAGCGCAACCCTCGAGAAATTGGCTTGGCACACTGGAGGCAGACCTGCTCCAACTTGCTTTCAACGTTGTAATACTAAGCCGTTCTTCAAAAATTACCTTAAGGTGATCCGGAACAGCATACAAATCTCTCATCTTGTCTATCATGTCGTGTTCCCTAAGGGCCTGCTCCTCGCGGGTCTCGTGTTGCTTGTCTTTCATGCGCTCGCGCAAAAATTCTTCCCTGATTTACACACGCACAAAGAGGCAACAGCACCAGATAGCATAGTGCAAACCCACAACTGTTGCCTCGAGCACAAGGCCGTCTAGTGAAACTCCGCAGCCAGATATGTCCCAAACCCTAACAACGGACGCTCGATCATATGCTGCACTCCAACTAGCCGTACAAATGTTTATCGGCCACGGATCCCGGGCCTCCTGTAGCAAAGTTCTTTTCAAGGAGGCCCACGGCGTCTTCTGTCTCTTCATCATCCTTCCCTTGGTGCGTTTCCTCCAAGGCCAGACGGGCGTCTAGACCCTTTCGTGGACCTCCGCGCATGCGCTGTAGGTCCTTCATGCTCCTTACCACCTCCAATGTGTCATCTTCACTGTCAGAACCTCCCCGTTCATCAACTCTCGGTTCCTGAGAAGCTTCCATAGACGTGGTCTGAGTGGGGGGACAACGGCTCGGCAAAGCCGTTTCCTGCGCCATCCCTAGAGCTGCATCGGCATCTTCTAGGTCCTTCAGCCGCCTTAAAGAGTGGATTGGACGAACGTTCGAACGGAACAAGCTTCGAGGCAATCGAGAACTACCCCTAGGTGATGATTCTGCGTCAGTGAAGAGTGTGCGACAAGACTCTCCTCCTTCAGGAGACGGCGAAGCACCGTCATCAAGTGAGGCGGTGCCACCTTTCGTGGAAGCCATGGCAGCGTAGATCGCAGCTGCGTCTATACTGACAGTTGCGGGACCCCCCTGCCTCTGATGTGCCAGTTAGATGCAAAACAATATGGGCAGTCACCGGCGAAGGCAAAAAGATTCACTCCGTCACAGCAAAAAAAAACATAATGCAAGAACTACAGGAGACACTCATGGGCTCTTGAAGGGGTCTACTCGCCTGTGCCTTGAGTGGGCACGCTGAAAAGCCATTTGCACGCAGTTACGCATCAAGGCGTTCATAAACCGCATGCAGCTCGGGGGATGGAAGAAGCGATAAATGAGAAGCCAAAGATGCCAAGAGCTAAATAAAGTCTAGACAGAGGCGCATTCACTAAAAATGAAACACAGGTAGCCTTGCGTAAACGACAAGGGACGGGACAAATCACCAATGTCTAGAGGAACCCCGCAAAAAGAGGGCAGGGAGAGAATTAGCGTGAAAACAGTTGGTGAGCATCTCCAACAAGCTGCAAGATGTGTTGTTGAAGACTTGCAAACCATTGCACTACAGCCAGCTGCTGGCCCCGTGTGATGGGGCTGGAGTTGGCTGCTTCCGACGGAGGATTATCCTCTTTAAACAGATACAAAGCATATTGTGTCGGGTTTCAGTATCTGTGGAACACTAACTTAATAATCCCGGCTGACTGTTTTTACTGTACTTCACTTATTCACTTAAGTCTACACTTCACAAAGCGAAATAGATAATTAGGTTGCATGCCCCACCGGTGATAGCAAACGCCAATCTCGCGAGGTTCCCCCCCTTTCCACCAGACAGACTGCGAACAAAGTCTACGTGAAATTTTCAGTTCCAAAGCATATTTATTGTAATATGTAAAGGCAATGCCACTTTCCTGTGGAATTATTTGTATTATTTACTTAGGGTATCTCAACTCCTGGCATTGGCGAGGGTGGCGTGCAGGCAGGCCTCACTGCACGCACGAGTTCGAGCACACATCTCCTTCCGCTCAGATACAAAAGCGGGCTTTCTGTAAGACGAAAGAGTGGCGTATGCGAGTGTTATGAACTTGTTTTGGCAGAATGGCACATGTATTTTTGCCGCAGGCGCCCGGTGGTTCTGTCACGCGAGCCCGCTCCCTCATTCGAGGACCAGTGGGTGCCTCAATGGGGCCAAAACGGATAGGATGAGATATTCTTAAGTACAGCGGAAGTCATTCCTCAATCCCCAGGTGTCGTGGGCGAACCTGTTCATGCGTTTGGAACTGCGGGAGTGGTGGTTGCCCGAGCTGAGCCACAAGTCTACGCACCTTCTTGCAAATCACGCGGTAAGACAGCCGCAAATGCGAGCACAAGCAAGCCCTTTGGACCGTAGGTATGAACATTATAGACCATTGTTAAGCAGGGTTGCTCGTGTACAGTAAGTAACACCTTAAAAAACGCAACCCCAACCACATGCTATCCAACGCACCACCCACTGGGGAAGGATGTGGGTTCATTTGCGCACTTGAGACAGCCTTGCCACCAATACGCAATTATGCTTCAATCACGAATTAGTGGAAGTACTAGTGACCATATGCGAAAGCCTCTTAACAGCTTTCTTTATTCATAGTTGTAGTTCAGTTGTCAGGGGAAGCATGTAGTTACAGGCACAATTTCCCTCTACAAATGGAAGCCTGTGAAGGCAGAAGTCGTAGGAGACTGGGAGTTCGATCGTATCAGTCCCACCCAATTCAGGTGATCGTTTGGGTGCACTGTAGGCGTACCTTTAAGATTCTAGCCAGTGAGGTGTTGGAAGTCGGCCCTGTCGGCCTGAACTATTCGGGAAGTGTACTGCATAGCAAAACCAGAGGCGCTTACGTTTGCGTAGGGCTTGTACACCGTTTAACTCCATTGGCAAAGCAAGTTCACGGCGAAATTGATGATCTACGGGGGTCTTTTGTTGGCGCTTACAAAGACAATCCAAAACGTCTCATGGAAATAAGCAGTTACATTTGCGAACGGTTGCAAGGAAATGCAATTCCTAAACCCAGCGCTTTTTGCCACGAAATGCTTGTCGCTTGCTTGCTTCTTCCTCTAGAACCCCTTACATCCGTAACGGCGGCCCGCTAGAGTTCATTTTCCTTGCCGCCCAAATCGATGACTACCCATCGGCAGCTCTTGCTGCGTGGTGTATTGCAAAGGCGCCCTACGGTAGTGAGTCTAGCTACACGAAGTGGCCTATATTGCAAAGCTGCGTGCTTCGTATCAGGCCGCAACTGACTCTGACACTTGCTATGAAATTCGTGCTGGTAAGGGCCAAAGGGTCAAGTATATGAATTTTCCACAGAATTCCGGTCTTTCCACTCGGAGAAAATATCATGTGTACAAATGCTAGTCTCATTCGTAAATTGGAATGCAGCGTGCCACATGAAGTCGATCCCCGCACAGATTAAAGGGCGCCCAATCTATTGTGCTCTACAATGTATAGTGCGCTTCTCGCTGTGTTTTCGGGACCACCCGCCTGCCCTCCTACGTCATTTCCCAACTTGTTCAATTGGGCTGGATGACTGCGTGTTCGTCTGTTAGGCGTGATTGTCATTAAGGTCAACAGGCTTTCCCTGTTGACCGTAATGTCCCCACAACGAAGTCCTCAAACTACACATATAAAGTGCATGAAAGGCATGGAAAATATGAAAATCTGAAGAGCTCAAGCCAATAAAACCATGAGGATGCGACACCACTGCAGAATGGGTGGGCTTCACGTTATAGGGAGTGGGCACATGATGCATGCCGACCCACATTCCCCAACGTCCCAGCTACTGTTTGGAGTTGTATGCCGCGTTCCCTGCACTCTACACTTCGCAAGCATCGCTGGCGTTGCACATGAACTCACGACGGTTTATTCAAGTAAGGATTAGTCCGGATCCCCATATAAGATGTCTTCGAGTGTGATAACGCTTCTGAGAAGCTCAGCCAGCACGGCACGTGCCCGTTCAGGTTCTGGATGCTGAGGAATGCTTTGTCCCCCGGTTCTGTGTTTCCACGTTGATTGCTTAGGTGAAGTTTGGCGGACCGAATCACTTAAGGCTTGTGGCCAGGGAGTTGGAGCCGCCTGGCCAGGGAGGGGTCGGTCTCTATAGAGAGGATCTATGGTTGGCCGCATGCCCAACGGTCCTCCCACTGCAGCGTTTCCCGACTGCTGGGAATGCCACAGACTAATATCACCATAACCAAAGTAACGCGCAGGGGTTGCATAGGCTTTGGCGCCTTCAAACGTATAAGGTCGGCTTGGAGCCACCGTTCCGCGTAAATTCGGTGTGTCCCATTGAATCTGTGGAGGCGTGCCCTTGCTACCATCTGCTGGAGTGCGCACCCAGATCACTGAAGAGCCAAGTACCGCTGAAGCAAAAGCGGGTGACCGGTGCTTGTGAGGTTGATGGTTAATGGCATAATACGAATGGGGAAGAAACGCTGGGTAAGAACCCTGTACTGGCAGTGTTTCAAGCTGCCAGGCTACAGACTGAGGAGATGCTGGAGATGTTAACCGAGGGGCTCCCTGCATCTCCTGGGAGGGTGCTGGGCCTCCACTAACACGGGAAGGCTGGTATTCCACCGGGGTTTTTCTGTTCCCATGCCCTTGAGTAATTGTTCCTCTTGGCTGCCCATTGAGGGTTGCAGAAATTTGTGAACCCAACGCAGTACCGGCAAGCGTACGTTGGGCGGCCGACTGCGTTAGTGGAAGGTGGAGCAGACCACCTGCTTTCCTAACGGAGTCAGCGATGTCCCATAGCACTTGTTTTAACGATGGTAGAGACTGATCGGCGAGTTCTTGGTGTTGGGGCCCAAGAAGCAGCTCTGCGCCCATCCTGTTCTGACAGTTGCGGAGGTGGTATCTGTGATACGTGTCCATGGCAATATAACGAGAGTGAATGTCGAAAACTACCTTGAGAACGCCTAGCTGTTGGTTGAAGACATGCTCTGGCATACAACCAGAGGGGTTTTCGCACATTCTGGAGAGTCCCGCTAAGACAAGCGAGCAAACCTTTACTGTCATGCCGGCAGTCCGAATCAGAGACCTCATCCTCTTCATGCGTGCAAGAGGCGAAGTTTTGGGGGGAGTCTGCCGAGGAATTTTGAGCGCTTTAATCAAATCAATCAGAGAATGGACTTCCCAGAACAGGCTTTGAACTTCCCGGACCTCCTCAGAGTGCCGAAGCGCGCATGACCCTAGCACCGCAAGTGTGTCACTGAGGGACGATCGAAAAGGCTCGAAATCTTTTGGGATTACTGAAATAGCGCCCAAGTTTAGCGCTAGCAATCGCATCACTGAATGTGCCAGGCGCAGACCTTGGCCTGCCGGCAGCACTTGCAGCAGTTTTCGGCAGGCCGTTATAGCCTCCATCATCCGTTTGAATAAAGTCTCAACCTGTTTCGCAGCATACGAGGGCAGTTTGCGTCCCTCCCACAGATCCTGCTCCCCATTGAGCCAATACTGCAAATTGGACCCCAGCCGATTTCCGTGTTCTTGACTTCCCTCTGCACTTTCCTCTGCAAAAAGTGACTCCATAAGTTCTTCTTCGCCACGTCGGCTCACGCCTTGACCCCAAGGATGCCATGCAAGGCCTCGGCCTCTACTAGGCAAGTTTCTGCGCTGCTCATGCTCTCCAGCTGAAACATCCTTTGGTGAAACATCACCTTGTCCCGCCATTGAACTCCGTGCATGAAGTCCTCCGTGTGCGCTAGAACTTGTAGATGCATGCCTTGATTGCCACTCTGGCATGTACAGTGACTCCAATCTTGGTTCACCGGAAGCAACTCCGCCGACCTGGCCCTGCACGCCACCTCCTCCAAGGCCATCAGCCCGCCACAATCCCCCCTCCCCCTTATCTAGAATGTTGCCCCCCTCACACGTTCGACGACCTTCACTTGCAAGCGATCTAGGCGTCCCTACCACCACATTTCTTTCCTTTACCAACACAAAGCACCGCAACAGAAAGTAGGCAGTAGCCAAGGAGGAGAAAGTAATGCCTAGAAGACGGATCCATGAAGAAGACGTATTCCTACCATCTCGAGGACGTTGGAGGCAGTGATTTCCTCCAACACAGAGGTGGGGCGCTTTGTGTTCCTTGCTTGAAGGGATCCTGTGAGCAATGCTGTCAACATATGACACCTCGGAAACGTGTTGATGTTCTTGGGAATTCATTTGATGAAGATACAGCTAGCAGACCCTTGTAATTCGAATTATTAATTTGCTATTAGGTGATTTGTCCGCTATCTGTGGCTTGTTTAGTCACAGTATTGGATAGCATGCCGTGCAATATCAACGTCCATACACCCGCTGCCAGGCACACTTGCACGTGGTAAGCATTTCTACTGGAATATTCCCCAGCAGACTGAGTTTCGACATCCTGAAGAGTTACGAAAGGTCTGGGGAGTTTCTGCTGCTGTCACGTGGAAAACATTGGAGAGACAGAAAGAGTCGCAACAAATGCTTGGGAGAGCCACGTCTCGACAGTGCCGGCGCACGTTGCTCTGCACGAACCGGGACACAGCGAGCCAAAAAAAGGGTTTGTGCGGCAGTGATGCTGCATAAATATTTTGTTTTGGAATTTTCAAAGCATATTTCCTTATATAACGCAATTACAGGAGGGGATCACCACCCTACCGGACACTCGTCCTCCCTGTCTTGGTGCGAGGTCGCGACGATGCAGCTTGATGCACACGCATGCAAAACTCAAGTGCCATCGAAGAGGCTGCCCTTCAATATTGCTTAATCTAACAAATGGTGAGTCAAATGATGAGTGCCGGAGTAGTAGTCTTCACGAAATGGGGCGAGGTTCTGCGAGGGTCCCCTGATGTCGTGTACGTCGCCACGCATCGGGCAAGGGTTCCAAGGTGTTCAACTGCGGCAACAATTGTAAACCTTCACAACCGCAGTTCAACCTAGAAATCCAGGCCAATTGTTTTTACTGTACTTCTCTTATTCACTTAAACTTACACTTCACAAAGCGAAATAGATAATTAGGTTGCATGCCCCACCGGTGATAGCAATCTCGCGAGGTTCCCCCCCTTTCCACCAGACAGACTGCGAACAAAGTCTACGTGAAATTTTCAGTTCCAAAGCATATTTATTGTAATATGTAAAGGCAACGCCACTTTCCTGTGGAATTATTTGTATTATTTATTTTGGGTATCTCAACTCCTGGCATTGGCGACGGTGGCGTGCAGGAAGGCCTCACTGCACGCACGAGTTCGAGCACACATCTCCTTCCGCTCAGATACAAAAGCGGGCTTTCTGTAAGACGAAAGAGTGGCGTATGCGAGTGTTATGAACTTGTTTTGGCAGAATGGCACATGTATTTTTGCCGCAGGCGCCCGGTGGTTCTGTCACGCGAGCCCGCTCCCTCATCCGAGGACCAGTGGGTGCCTCAATGGGGCCAAAACGGATAGGATGAGATATTCTTAAGTACAGCGGAAGTCATTCCTCAATCCCCAGGTGTCGTGGGCGAACCTGTTCATGCGTTTGGAACTGCGGGAGAGCTGGCTGCCTGCATCTCCGAGTAAGGAGTGAACTACATGGACCACAACTTTGCTGCCTCTTGGATGGTAACGTTTGGGAGTATGTTGGTGATCCCATTGACCGTTTCTGGTCACCTGCATTGATTCTATGATGATAGCTCGACGTTGAGGGTTCCTCGACGGCGTCAGACAACGCATTGGCCCCAGAACGAAGAATAACAAGTCCTTTTCAACGTACTACTAACTCCTGCGGCTGCTCGCCCTCCTGCGGGCTTTGGCGGGCATGATAATCCACCGAACTTAGTCGCCTGCGTTGGAATTATATGATGAACAACGTATGTCTCCCACTAGTTGCTTTCCTGCACCCCTGGACTACACTGAGACAGCACTAGCTAACCCGACGACCGATCAGAATGTCGGAAACCAGCTCATCACGTCTACAGTCAGGGATAAAAACTGACTGTAGACGTGATGGGGTGGTTTCTGACATTCTGATCTGTCGTCGGGCTAGCTATTGCTGTCTCTGTGTAGTCCAGGGATGCAGGAAGCAACTAATGGGAGAGTATTGTGTTGTATTGTAAACCAACTTCGCACAAGTTAGGAAGTGAAGCCACGTTGGGGAATTTTGCATGGTATAAGTCACAGGCACAAAACTAGCTCACGGGGGCGATCATTGACCGTCAGCATCCAGGTGGTGAGGTGCGGTCATTTTATGCTCGACATTAAGATGATCCATAAAGTTGTGATAAGGGGTGCCAAGAAACCTTAGATCCCACACAGTGGTTATAGTTTTCGGAAAGGCAACAGGCTTCCAGTTTTGATAAAATGATTAGTTTGGCTGTTCCCTCTGAGGTAACCGAGCTAGGACAGGGGATAAAACGCACATTGTGAGGCTGATTGGGAAATGGGGCATCTTACATGATACGATACATTTACGATGGACAAGCTCACCATGATTTAGACATAGAAGTGCCGCTAGTGCCCAAGTCGATTGCACAGACGCACGGGCCACCTCCCGCCGTTCTGGTTGCTTGTGCTGCTTATACCAGGGTGCCTGGAGATTAGGGAGAGAGGGCAGTAGCTTTTTAAGACCTCCCATCATAAGTATTTTGGCTGTATTGCAACTCACCATAGGGCAGGACCCTCATCACAATTATGCCACGTTAAACCGCTCCAATATGAAACTTCCGTAGCATTGTAAAGCCACTTATTTCCACATTGAGCTCGGCTCTTCTGCCGTAGTTGAGTAGACCCATGTATCGTGTTTGTCATCAGCGAAGCGCTGCCGCAGAGACTGTGCCATATAGTGGATTGACATTGTGGACTACCTCGCCGTACTTCCAGGTATTCAATCCATTTATCAACTTGCATCAAACGTCTCTAGAAAATACTGAGCATTACTACCTACTTTAATATGCACAAACATAACGCGAGGGAGATATGCAGCCGCGGCTATCATCAGCTAGTTCTGTGCCAAACGTTATCTGGGGGGCAGATCGCTTCTTACGGTGACGGCGCTGCTCGATCGTCTTGCTTATCCACTCTCTACGCCATTTTTCAAGCAAATCAACCTAATCAACTTAAGCCCCGATGAACAGGATGGACCATCCAATTCATCGGGGCTTACACTGCTATTTGTAAGAATACTCGATTTTAACCGAATACAGTCGCGCAATGCAATCAACGTACCCGTTTGCAAAACAGCTAACTCCCATAAAGTATTGAGGAGTGATGGGCATAGAGACCGAAGGGCATGATAGATGCCGAGAGGATGTTGCCTGACTTTGGTTGCAGCACATACTGCTGCAACTCTGGGAGACACTCGAGACCAACCCGCCAACAGTTGTATCTCAAACCCTCATGCAAACGAACCCAAGCCACTGTGACTACATGGATTAGCACTGTGGACTATTGTTAATCGCTTAGTTGTCCTTCAGGTGCAATCGTGCATACAGAATGGGAGTCTGCACTGCTCCTTGGATGCATGCAAGTGCAGGGGAATGTACAAGCCCCAGAGGCACGAAGCAGCAACAATACAGCCTTAAATGCCTACATCATTTATTATGCGCTGGTTGGGGTTCCAAAAAAACTCCATGCACACATGCAGGCACGCGCGACCATCGTTGTAGAAGTGATCGGGGCAACCCCATACATGACGTCGCTAGTCAAGGCTCCGGTGCACTCTAGACTGCTTCACTGCATATCATTTCCACTAGAAAGAGTTGTACATGCCTGATAAAGCTCATCAATAAAGCATGCATGGGGGGAACCTCTGCTGAACGAAAGTTTCAAATAGGGAACCACTGCCGTGGGCAACGACTCTGTGGGACAGTGCCGATGGAGCCCCGGGGGGTGGAGGGGGGACAGCATCCCGGTCGAGGTGCTCCGTGGTGGGCTATTGGTGTTTAAATAGTAGATATTAAAGACTTTGAAAAGACCGGGACTTTTGTTGAGCATAGGTGCAATATCGGAGGCGATTCAAGGGGTTGGCAATGAATCAACCTGTTCCACCTTCTGTATTACTTGATCGCAGAAGGCGACTTCTACCGAATCCGCAGATTACCTTCACCAGCCCCTACGGCATATCACATTGCTAATTTACGATTACAAGACGTGTTGTATACATTTCGAATCAAACCGGCAGCTGATTGCCTTCGGCCGAGCTCACTGTCTTCTTGTCGTGGATTCCACAGACCGAATGTTCACGAGACGGTGGGTTCGGCTCCAGGACGCGTGAAACGACTTCCTTCTTTGTGTGGCATATAGCTATATATGTTTCTGCAGTCCTGAAAACTTCTGGGAGTACCCACTAGTGTGGGCGCTCTTGCAGAGTCTGCCCGCGTACATGAGAGGGAGTGTGCCGACTGTCGGCACGAATGGCTTGAATTGATGCGATGGAATCACTTCTTGCAGATCGGCTTTCTGTTGCTAGGTCCAGTGACGTGGGGGAAGATGGTAAACTTCTGGATTCCAATACCCTACAGGGAAGGCACACTGCAGCGATTGATGGGAGGATTGCCTTGCCGTTGAAACCCCTGAGGAGCACACGATTCCCGCCTTCACTTATCAATCTACTTGCTGCGACCATCACCTCTTTGGCAGTGGCATATTTGCTCCTTCGTTGTTTCGAGAGGAATACTCTCAGCCACGGCACCACACTCAGGTTGTTATCTTTCAGCAGATATCGTTCAGAAGACGAATGTGTATGGATCGATGAACCAGATAGCGATGACGAAGCAGAAGAGGAAGTGGAAAGTGCCTTACCAGCTGATCTGGAGTTATTACCCGCTTTCCCTGGGACTTCGGCTGTGTTGTATCCACCAGAACCCGGTTCCGCTGGCGGCGTGTGGTTGGGAGTGCCTTTGAGAGCAGGAGGAGCAGAGGGAGGGTATACTGGAAGAGTGCAAGGGATGACAGAAGATTTAGAGCAATTGGAGGCAGATGGATGGCCGAGGTTGGCGGACAAGTCCTCTGTCAATCCCGACGGCATAGGCTTTCAACATTCAGATACCATTCAAGCTGAAGCAGCCAAGTACGACCCCTGGAAAGACCGCAACATTCCAGCCGACGTTGCAGAGCAACTAAAAAGGCTCCTATGTAAATTACGCTCCTTTTCTTCTATTTGCCGCGATCTCCTGAATCGTATGAATTCTCGTCCAATGATGCGGTTTACAGCTGCATTAATGAAAGTGCTGACCATGCAGCTAGGTGTCATTTCGCTTGTCCCAAGCTCCATTGAGCACCTACGGATGGAGGCTGGCGAGGCCTTGATTAAATTAGGCACTGAAGCTGTGCAGCTTGCCGGCAATGACCCCTTGGTGAGTCGTCACAGGGAGGCTGTACAGGACTTGATGTTGATGACGAAGACTGTAATGTACCCGCGAGAGGTTGGCGAGGGTTTGGCCCCCAAAAAGTTCAAGAGCAAGATCCTTGGAATGTTGGGCTTCAGTTCGGTCGTAAGCTGGTACACCATGGGGATCGTCTTGGGTATGTTGTTTCGCCTAAATGAATCAGGGGGCTACCTGACGGATGCATTCGTAGAGCAGCAAGCAAAGCTACTAAGTATTTTACAGGCACATCAGCTTGCTCGTGTCGTTCCCGACTGTGGTGTACGGTGGTATATTGAGAAATCTCAGGTTAAAATAAGTAAAGCGATTTTCTTTACTCGTGACCAGTCCTATCAGAGCAACAGCCTGCCTATTCCGACAACCGCTGACTTCTCCAGCAGCCTTGAGCGTGATATAAAAGCGGCCGGTGATCTTTCATACAAGCCAACCTTTGGCCTGAAATACATAGATGCCGGAAGAGGTATAGGTGTCAGTGATGGTGCTTCTCCCAAAGTTGAGATACTCAGTCCCGGTAACCGTGCTATTGGCAAAGTGCATGTACCGTCGTCTACTGCCACAGGTGTTGGACAGGAGGGCTTGCGTGGAACGATAGCAACCTTTCCTGGATCCTCGGGAGACGCATCTAGCCAAGCTACTTTAGTATTCCAGGGCTCGGCAGGTATGGAAACATTGCTAGGGAGTTGGCATTCCCCAAGGACACAACCTCAATTTCACTCCGGTCCTGCGTATGGTCAACAACAGCAAGGGACAATCCAGCATTTACCACACTTGCACGCCAGCCCCCACAAACCAGGAGGCCCACAGCCACACGGACCCCAGCCGGAGTCGCAGGCACACCACAATGCCCATCATATTCTTCGGCCACCCGTTGGTAGTGGGATTCCTTTCAGGCATTTTCAGGATAAAACAGCCAGAGGTAAACCTACATGGGATCCTTCTCCAACAGAAGACTCCACGGGTATGCGTGCAAGTAGTCCTACTCCCCCGAGAGTAGAAGTGCAGCCTCCGTCTCCAGCAGTTTTGCGCATTCCTCCGTCATACCCTTGGGAGCCCCTCAGAAGCGAACAAGGAAGAAGCAACCCCCTTCAACTGGTATCGCAGGCAGCTTTGTCTTCACCTCATGGGTTCCAGGGTGGTCCAGAAACTCCTTTGGGGTACCACGACGATCCAATGGGTGCGGCCACACGCGCACCACATTCTTTTCTCCATCCTGTTGTCGAATCTAGTGCAAGGCATATGAAAGATGGTCTCCAGCACCGGCCAGCGACATCAATGGTATTACCAGGAGCGCCTGGTCCTGTTCAAGCCCAGCCAGTTTCTGTCGGGCTTGCAGGATGGGGGCACCATCCTCTCCCGCAAGGTCAGCGACATTTTCGGCCGTCTTCAGTACCAGATGATCCATATGACGGCATAAGACACGGAGGGATATTAACCGAACATCCGCTAATGGCACCTGGACTTGAAGGCAATCTTCAAGCTGCTATGACGGGTCTGATCTTGCCGCCGCAAACGGGGGCAGGCAGCTCACATCTATCGCCACAAAGCTTTTCAGCTGGTCCTCCTAACGCAGGCATTCAGCCTCCCGTGTCGTTTTTCCTCCAATATACGCCTGGCCCCTACTCCATGCCTCCGTTTGCAAGTTCTTCTCTAATGGCTTCCCCACAACGTAGCGGCACTGGTCCGCAGTTTTCACTACAGCCACCCAGATTTCCTGCAGCTGTCTTACCGAGTACATCGGAGCAAGCTGGGATATCGAGCGGATTGGGCATCGCAGGAATCATCAGTAACGCTGGAAGGGGAAGGCCCCCATTCAACCCGTCCTTAATGGGATTTGCCGGCTCGTCTTACGGGCCACCGCGTACAGCCATGCCACCAGCTTTTCAACATGGAGTCGAGGAGGGAATGGAGCAGATGGAAGAAATTCAGCAAGCGGTGGAGGCAATGGATCCTTTCAAGGATGACTAAGCTTAGGAAGTAACCTGAGTGAGTGGCCCTACTACACACGAACGGCTGGTGGCAGTTCCTTATTTGAAACTCCGCTGCTGGTGAATGCTGATGATACAAAGCGTAGACCACCATCTACTTCACGCAGACAGTCTGCCTGAAACGTGTGGAGTAAAGGATAGTTCGGGGGAGCAACGCGCATACGACATAAAACACGACCCCACGTCGTAGACACTCGCGCATGTAAGCTGCCACTTTAATGCTACCCTTTTGCATGTGGTTGTAATCACCGGTCGTTTCATTTCTTGTACTGCCGGTAGCAGGCACAAACCACAAACTCGCCTTTCGGCTTGGGATTTTGTTACAAGATTAAATAAGGGAGAAGCGTCCCTTAGAACACATCGATTAGAGGGCAACTACCTCGCGCAAAAGTCGACTACCAACGCAACAATTGCGCTACTGCTTTTCACCACCAGTTACCCCAGAAATCATTGCCTGTACTTACGAATGCCTAAGTTGTATTAGTTCCTTCCAATTGTTCCTCCTGTATGTTGTGTGCATAGCAGTAGCTGTGCACTTCTCCGAGTCCCTGCTCTCCCCCGTGGGAAGGCACTTATTAAAGCTTGTTAAAATCCAAACCCTGGAAGCAGGGGATGCACCAGTATCTTGATCAGCTTTCCATTATGCAGCTACTGTAGGGGTTGCACCAGGCCGCAGAGGCTCCGCAGCAAGTACTTCCTTCTGCTCTTGGGGGAGGGAGTAGTTCTGTACTATGTTCACTACGTCCAGTTTCTTCCGTTGGCGATATCCTTAAACCACTAGAGATAATATACATCACAGCAAACGAAAATATATAGCATATGATGGCAGCGACTAGTGTAACTGCTGCAGTGCCGATGAGCCGCGGATTATTCGCTATGTCATCCAGAAGATAAACATTCCAGCAAAGGTTTCTCGCACAGATAGAGCCAGGGCATGATCAGAATAAAGGGGCACACCCGCAGCCTGAGCAGCTCCTCAACGGCAGACAGGAAGAGAAACGACGCAGCCAGTAGCGGCAGTCCGTGATTCAGAAATTGAAATCAACGCTGAAGGCAGTGAAGATAGCACAGAGAATCCAAGATGAAACAGACAACGAAAGGACGGCCAAAGGAAGCAAGGAGAGGAAGGATGAGCGAGGAAAAAAGAACAAACATTTACACCACTCAGCTCACAAAAAGGAACCATGGTGCCGTCGGGATGTATTGCCTCCTGCTGTCTGTCTGTATCTGTGCTCTTTCGGTGGCTCTTTTCGACCTGCTTTAGCCGGTCTCCTGCTTTGCCTCTTACTGCATTGCTTGTTCATTGCTGCTCCGTTAGCTTTTGTCCTATACAGAATTTGCCCTTGTCGCCTCGTACAAGACTTAGCGTGCGGGCGCGCCTTCCTGTGAGTGAGGTAGCTTTGCAGGGTTTGCTGTGTGGCTGCATCTCATATTTGCCGTTTTCCCGAAGGTGTGCGCTGGTGTGTCCGCTAAATTGAGCACAACTGTGCCTGCGGAGGGATTCGTCCATTTCTTGCAACCGCCCAGAGCAGAACTTCTGCCTGTTCGCCTTCATCCATCTGTCCATGCACTGTCCGTCTACTGGCTACTTTTGGGTCTCCCCGCCTTGGGTAAATCCCACAGACGCTGTCGTGCTGTGCAGAATCTGCCCACGGCTTGCCAAGCGCGGGTGTCCCATAGTTTTAACCTGCAGGTGCAAACCTACTATTTTACGTATGCTGGAAAAGCACAGCTAAAAGCGTTAATAGGCCACATCGGCGTATTGTTGCCGCGCCACGCTCTTCCCAAACGGGCACAGAGCAGAGCACCACAACTGTGCAGATAGGCGAATACTGGTCGTATACCAAGTGCATTTGGGGCAATTCCTTGGTAATGCCAAGTTAGCTGCAGGCGAAGTTCTGCCCAATGCACGTGACACCTGGGTAAGGGAAATTGGTAAAGCCTACAGCTTACTTTCCGGGTCATTAATCCACGTCCAGCCTACCCTTTTGATTAGTGTATCCACAAGAGGACCACAACTGAAGAGTGATAGAAATGTCGGGGCACAACTAGCTTTCAGCATTTCGGGTGCCACATGCTACCGATGACCAACTTTAAACTGTAGTTCATTGTAAAAGGCACGCAGCCTACATTGTGGTTCACTGATCTTTATGTGCTCCCCCCTTGTACCACTGGGAAGTAGTTGATATACGTATTTGGCACTTCTGTCTCTCTGGTAATCCATCGAAGTTGCACAGGGCAGATTCGCCTCCTCCAGTTAACGGGTTGTTAACGAACACTCAATGCACAATGCAGGGATGCGCAGGGATGCCACAGCCCGCGGCCCTCTCACACCTCCAGTGATCAAGTCCCATCCACCATTCGGCAGTCATTCCAGTTCACTGCAACCTCTTGTTGCTAGAGGTGGAGCTTGCTTGGTCCCGTTTGTAACGAAGTATATAAAGGAGCCGAGATCCCAGAGCCTCATGAGCACAAAGGGAGGACGCGCAGTCGTCATTTTTGGTGCTTTATGATATACAGCACCATGAAATGCGAACGAATATACCACTCACTGTCATGTAAAGAATTCCACAGTTCAAGGTGTTCCTTGGCTCTTCATGGGCGAGCACAGTCCCCAACGAGTTCAGGAATATGGAGGCTCCGCAAAGCAACTGGAATTCAAACTTAGGGCACGAGTTGATTAGTGTCGATGGAGCAGGCGCAGCTCCTCCGTCTAACTTGGGGCAAACGGGGCTGACAGAGGCCTACCGCGACTCTAGTTTTCTGCAGGCCTGCTAATCTTTAGAGCCCGCTGCAAAGTTATCGTCTTAATCGGGTTTACAAAGTACTGGGTGTCTGCTGAGATTGTGTATACCCGAGCGCCACGCTGTAGGCGGGAGTTGTAGAGCGCGGCCGTCCTAGGTCGTGTCTACTTGGCCATGACGGAATACCCTACTCCATAAGTACAACCCTTAACTACCAAGATCCCCAGAAACCTACGCCGCGGATACCAAATCATTTCAGAGTGTCTGTGATAATAATGCGAGTTCGTAGGGCAAAAGAACTGTGTTCCGAATGGACCCCGGTCCTGGCTGGGTGTCAGTGCCCAAGCTCCAGGGTGGCAGGAGGAATATCAACGGTGGCGGAACGGGCAGGAGCCTGACCTACAGCTCCAGTAAAGTCGTAATTATAGACAAAATACACATATACAGTAATAATTCTATTACCTATCCAATTTGATCTTTAAAGGAGCCTACCTGGTACCCGAGAGGTGGAATGCCTGCCGGCGGGGGTAATACTAACCTATGGCTCTATCTATGGTACTCGATTCTTAGAACCTCCAGCAGTATTAATTCCTTTTCTTAGTTTGTAATTTGATAATCCTTCTTTTTATGGCCACTAAGCTTCTAGAAACCTTACCAGAGCCCTATTGTAGTGCCTGTGCACTACAGGAGTTGTAATCACGGACTCACTGCAGCAGCAAAGGTTTTACAAGACCGTGCATGCAGGTGGGTGTCCATTGCAAGCCAAGGTACTTACTTCCGCCTCAATACAGCCACTCTGTCAAATATGCTGTGACTTGAAGATATAGAAACGCTAACTCTGTATCAGGGAGCCGCCGTTAACGCCCACTGCGTGGCCGAAGCTTTGGGGACCCTTCGGAACAGCTCCATTAGCCCCACTGCCTTCTACCTTCCGTCTGGTTTCCCGGTAGGTTTTACACCTAATAGGTCCAAATTATCGATGATAGCATTCTCCCAGCATCGGCCGGAGGAAGTCGCGTCCTGTGGTGATCTCCGGTTCGCCCCACTGCTCGGTTCTGTTTGGTTTTCAGGTAGGTGTTGCAATAGACAGATCCAATTTATCGGTGATATCATTCTCCAGTATTGACAGGAGGGGGTGAGAGCCTTTCATTCCAATGCAAGTCTGGTTTCCTGCGTGTCATTCGGAGCGTTGAGTGGGTTGCTGTACTCACCCTTTGCCAGCCTCTCGGCACATTCTGGTTCTCCTGCCTCATTTAATTGATGCATTTAAAATCCCATGGGTCGGGATGGCGCCGCTAGAGGCAACTAAACGACGGATTGACCCTGAAGGGGGAAAGGGCGTCATCCCTGTGGAGTTTGACGAAGGAACTTCACCAGCGCAAGAAAGACGCGATCGACTCTTGAATCCGCTGTCTCCCTCACCCAGTCCCCACTTCAATGGAGCACTACAGCAGTGCGTTTACCCTCATATCTTGTCATTTAACACATTTGCGGACTGTTATGTGGAAGAAATGGTCAAAGACCTACCGTTTATCTTCGTGGATCCCTACTTTGACCCAGATCGACATGAAGCCAATCCTTACTACAAACCACTTGACTGTAGGATTTCCACAAAACAGCCTTCCGCCTGCAGAACAACCCTTAGATAGTGAAAGTCGCACGTGTGTGAGTCACAAACCACCATGGGCACTTTCTAATATACTGGATGTTCAGCAGTTCAGCACTTTATTTGTTTATCCAGCTGCAGTGATGTGAAGCACTCGATGCATGTGCGTTCGTGTTGGGGACAGATCTAAAACTGGGAATCGCAGAGGCTGTCCTTGGCTTTCCGCATAAAGTTGGCATGGGCGACCTCCAGGCAAATTCACACAACAGCAACAGACTGCTCCCTCGTCACTGCCGAGAGTCGCACATCTCCTATGGGGCCCCTCTTCATGTCAGCTTTGTCTGCTGGAGAACTGGAGACGAAAACAGCGTGGCATTCAAGAAGACTATGGTAGTTGGGCATGTGCCAGTTATGGTAAAGAGCAACCGCTGCAGTTTGTCAGGTGAGCTGCATGCACATAAAGTCATTGCTTAATTCTACAGACAGTGGCGAAAGGCCCAGTTCATCAACTCCTCTTCGTAAAAAGGCCTGAGGGCCACTTCGTCAATTGCAAAAGGTCCAAGCAGAAACACCCAGCCCAGCGGATTCCCCTGTGTGAGTCTCGCTTTGTCTACGCGTCTTGCCCCGTCCCCTCAGGCATGAGCCCAACCGAGATGGTAAAAGCTGGAGAGGACTTGGATGAACTAGGCGGCTACTTCATTATTAACGGCAACGAACGCGTGTTGCGCTTCGTTATTCAGCAGAAGACAAACTATCCTATTGCTCTCAAAAGAGAGAGCTTTAGGAACCGCGAGATCTTCGCCACTGATCTTGCAATTCTTCTAAGGAGCCAGAGGCAAGCTACAGTCCACTCTCCTGGATTATTGTCGTTGCCGTTTAAAGACACACAACGGGCTTTTGAATGATTGGAGGTTCAGCGGCGACCCATCTATTCTCTTTATATGAGTCGGGGAGTCGCTGTGCTGATGCCGTCTCCTTGCAGTATGCTATGCAATTTTCTGCAATTCTTGCAGACTTGATGGAACGTGCACATCCAACATTCTGCTTGATACGGAAGATGGGAGGTGCTGCTACCGTATTTTGCTTAATCGGCAGGAGCACTTCTGTCCATTTCTCCTGTTGCTGCGATGCGTGGGTGGGGGGCTGTCATTACAACAGTTCAAGCTCAAGTTCATGGAGGGGTCATGGAGTGACGTTACAGAAGCTACACAGTTGCATGCGCTATTTGAAGAAGCTTGGGGGAATGAGAAGGACTTTGTTGATACAGATATTACGGAGCATAGGGTAGGCAGCGGTTCATCTCATTGGCGAGCACGACAGTCCAGACCAGATGGAACCAGGAAGGATTCATCCACGAGGTTATAGTGATGCCCTTTCCCTTGTTTGTTGCTGAGTACAGCCATTGCATCAGCTTGGCCAAGTGTTCTGGAGAGGCGTAGCTTGGCTGCTGCCTCCTGGGAGTACCTATGAAGACGCCGGGAGGTTCATCATCGATCGGTACGTGCTCGTCCATGTAAAGGATTGGGCCAGTAAGTTTGAGACGCTCCTGTTGATGTTTCGGAAGCTACGACAGCTGCGGGCGGGGAAGATACCGGTAAGCTGTTGGTTAGTTCAGCAGCAAGTTGGGATGCTATGTAACTTCTGCAATCGTATTTCGCATTCCTGGGTCAGGTACACCGGTGATTTGATTTGATTTGATTTGATTTGATTGCTTGTGATGCTTGCAGCCGGAGAGTATGGATGCTTTCGCGTATCAAGAGGTAGTACTTCCTGGACAGATCCTCGCATCAGTACTGAAGGATGCACTTTTCGCTGCATTGATCAAGCTCCGCACGCAGTACACGGTAGTACGTAGCCACATGCACAATGGTGGATGCTGCTCCGAATCAGTTGATTGCTTGCCAATAGACTGTTATTGACGTAGTTCTAGGTTACTTGAAGAATGTTTACTGATCGTAGGGAGTGTTTACATTGCTGCTTTGCTTCCTCAGGAGCTAAGGCAAGTCAAGGCAGCTGGTCACGATCCGAGCCTAGTTATATCCTCAAACAAGTTCTTTGACGCTGCCACCGAGCGCTGCGCTTCGGAAATCGGCCACAAGATCAATTACTTCATGGCCACAGGCAACATTCGGACGACCCAGCTGGATCTTCAGCAGGTTAGCTGCAATGCTTCTTCCACTTTAATTTGTGTCGCCCTGTAGCCTTAAGGGGCCCTCTTATCCTGTGCGTGTGGTGGTTGGCCTTGACTGAAGCGTGCGTGGACCTTTCGCTGCCTTTGCACAGCTGTCAGGATGGACTGTCACCGCGGATCGCCTGAACCTGAATCGTTTTCTTAGTCACTTTCGAGCAGTGCATCGAGGCCAATTTTTTGCGCAAATGAAGACTACTGCTGTAAGTTTTCTGGCACACCCAGCATGTTTTCCTGCTCGTTGTTGCTTTATGCAAAATCGTATCATGTCCTGAAAAATAGCTACATTTTGTGTTGACTATGTGGACAGGTTCGCAAGCTTTTAGGAGAAAGCTGGGGATTTCTGTGCCCTGTCCACACGCCCGATGGTGCTCCCTGTGGTCTCTTATTGCATTTGTCCCAGTTCGCTCAGCCAGTAGCGGTGCCACCTGACAAGGGGGTGAGGAAAAACCTATAAACAGAGATGGCATAGGGGGCTAGGGTAGCATACCGACCGGGCATTTCGTACAAATTTTCTGTTGAAATTGATTGTTGATCTAAGAGTTGTGTTCTGGTCAAAGTCAAGACATTGATGCTCGGCTGTTTTGGGTTTAACCCATCGCCACCGGCACCGTTGATTGAAGACGGTCTTGCCAGAACAGTTTTGTTGCGGATTGACGGTTGCAGGCAGTGGCAGCGGTACGGCTCTTCATGAAGGTTCGTGGGGCATGCGTGGATCTTGAAGGCGTCTCTGGATTGCCTCCTTCGGACCTTGGGGCCGCTGCCGGGGGACAGGCCCTCGCCCAGTTTGGCGCAGGAAGCGTTAAATGTATACCGCTTGTTGTTGACGGTGTAGTTGTGTGTAAGATACGGAAGACCGAATTTAAGTTTTGGTTCGATCAGTTGCGTCACGCGAAGGGATGTGGGTTAGAAGGATTCAAAACCCATTGGGAGCTAGTTGGGTTTGACGAGGAGAGGTGGGTGTGCGCCCACGTTGGCTGCACCCACTGCGTTTATGCCACATTCAGTGTGAACCAAGGCGAGTTTCGTAGGACAGGTGTCATGGTTAGAGGAGCGGACGAGTTTCACTTTGAGAGCTTTTTTTGTGGAGGCTTGTTCTGCTCAGCAATCAGTTTGAAGGCATTTTTATATTTACCATGCCTGGCCGGCTTGTGCGGCCAGTCAAGCATTTGGCTACTGGACGGTAAGAGGCTTAGACGCATTGGGACTGCTGTCCAGGGTGCAATAGTCAGTGTTCCCCTTGCCAGTTTGTCGCATTTGTTTTATGAACTGTGTGGTTCTGCGCAGAGTTGAGTTCATAGGGCCTCTACAGCAGCCGTGGATGTCAATCGCATGCCGTGACCGGAACGTCGCGATTAACGAACGTTCTATGAGAGCACATCTCCCGATTGTTGAAGAGCTTCTGCTTGACCAAAGTACAGGAGGGGACAAGGCAGAGGTGAGCATCGGGTCTTCGTAGAGTGTCTCCTGGGAGCACCTGCATATTCCCGTGTTAGCATCAGCCGATTCTAGATGGGACGAAGGTCTCCACATGCACAACATTGATGGGCGCGATTGTGCATTTCAGAGCAGAGTGGAAAAGCTAGAGAATGCTTATCAAGCGTTGCTTGATGAAGAGCGCAACATGGCGAGGTGTAATAGTGACCCCAGAAATCTGGGCAGCATAAAGGAAGCTCGAGAAGCCCTAGCCACTAGCCATGTCCCACTGCATTACGAATACGTTGAACTGAGCCCAACGGCTTTCCTTAGTGTCACAGCGGCCCTCACCCCATTTAGTAATCACAACCAAAGCCCAAGGTATTTGAAAGCACGACAGGCAGAGTCGCGTAATGCCTAGCTAGTCGGGATTATATCCGTACACAGTTGTGCCTTTGTCCGCAAGCGCATATCATTTACACTGAGCAGCGACACCTTAAGAATTTTGGTTGAATTTTGTCTGACATGCCATCCTGCAGGAATATCTATCAATGCCAAATGTTGAAGCAGACCATGGGCACACCATTCCATGCGATACCATTTAGGCATGACAACAAGGCTTACCGCCTCATAACTCCACAGAAACCGCTTCTGCGGACGCGAGATTACCGGCAGATTGATTTCGATGATTATCCAACAGGAGTGAATGCAGTGGTTGCCGTAATGTGCTATACCGGGTAATTTACTCAAGTAACACCGTATTCTTTCTCCTATTTGCAACACCTGTTGATCACTTGGATCCAATAGAAGAATACGAAATCACTGATATGCTCTGCTGCGGATACTTGAACTTCCACGTTTGACAAACGCGAAACGCGAAAGGTTTCCGGACTTTCTGCGTGCAGCTTCGACATGGAAGATGCCATGATCCTCAACAAGTCTTCTGTGGAGCGCGGCTTGTTCCACGGATGTGTGTACAAAACCAAGATAATAGACGCTGCCCCAAGTGGATCTCGCGCAGTGAGCTTCTCTATGGACTTAAGGACTCAAATGATTGTTGGGCGATTGCATCTGTTTGCGCCTCGCAAGAATGGTTCATTCTTTGTGCTGCAAAACAGCTGCAGACAAACACCTGGCTTGCTGCGAACAGTTCGTCGGTGAGAATGATAAAGGGGGTCACCAGCGCATTGTCTTCTTCAGGCTGCGATGCGTTGTGGTGCTACAGCAAGATGCTGAGGAATACCAGTTCACGAATACCAGCAAACTCGGTCGGAAATGCATCCCTTCGCTTGACGCGGATGGCTTCCCTGCCATCGGTGCAAAGGTCACTCAGGGGAAGACTCTTTGCAGGTGTCTACTGAATTGATAAGGTCCAAGGTTTAGTCTCGTAGCTTATTGGTGATTCCCAGCAAAAGCTTTTCAAGCACGTCTGTTAGTGTTCAGTTTTTATTCATATGCATTTTGTTACCTGTGGACTCTCCAGGTCGCAGAGGCACACGCATTCAGCGGTTTCTCAGGCCCCTGCACAGCAGACAGTCTATAAGGATGACGAGCCCGCTTACGTTGATGGTGTGACCCTTACTTCGGCTCCTGCGCCTGCTGAAGAACGGGTCCTACGAACGGGCCTGAAGGGCTGCAGAGCCTCCCTTCGCCTACGCAGTGTTCGGAAACCAATCATCGGCGACAAGTTCGCGTCAAGACATGGACAGAAGGGCATCTTGTCCATGCTTTGGCCTCACGAAGACATGCCCTTTTCAGTAAGGACGAGCAGCCTTTCAGTTTAGGGAAAACAGGTGACCTCGTTCAATTCTTACAGTAGGGCATTTGTGGCGTTGCTGTGTTAGGTGCTTGCATTAATACCCTGCTGCTATTTGGCCGTCTTCAGGAATCGGGATTAGTACCAGACATTTTGTTCAATCCGCACGGCTTTCCAAGTAGAATGACAATTGGAATGCTTATTGAGAGTATGGCTGGCAAGGCAGCTGCAGTGCATGGAGCTTTTCAGGTACAGTAAATCGTGCGCAGACCCCACTCCTAAACTGGCTCGCAGGGAGCAGCAGTGTTTCACCAAATCGGATTTATCCTCACCGAATACTATTGTTGCACACACAAGGGAGAGGATGTGGAATGAGTAACAGTGCACTATCCCGAGCGCGGAACAACTTTGCAGGATGCAACAGCCTTTCGGGAGTTCAAGAAACAGCAGAAAACTGGGAACCGTTGGATCGATCAAGAGGGACACCATGGTCAGCTATGCCGCGAGTATTAGCTGTAGCCTAGTCTAGCTAGTGTAGCTCCTACATTAGTTGTTGAATACGTGCTCACGAAGCACATGCTATTCCCATGTTCTTGTGCAGGATATGTCCTGCGAGGGGAGCGCTACCGGACACCTGAAGAGGAGGCACTAGCCCAAGAGCAAGGCGACACTCCCGTAGATTACTTCGGTAAAGCCCTCTTGGCCTCAGGTGAGCGTTTGGCGGGGTGGCGTAGTCTCAGTTGCATCGGGTTTGCCAATGGGAACGTAATAATGCAAAAGAACAAACCATTGAGATTCCTAACAAGCCATTTCGTGCCAGTGACGAGCTCCCCTTAGAGTTGGTGCTTTTTTTGCGTATTCCGACGGGATCCGTGTGTGTTCAGGCTACCAGTACTATGGCAGGGAAGAGCTCTACAGCGGCGTCTATGGAGTACCGCTTACATGTCACATATTTACTGGCCTCATCTATTACCAGCGTCTGAGGCACATGGTAGGACACATAGCTTTGGCTGTGATGATATATAGTCATTCTTCGCACCGGACAAACTGTGGATAGTGGCGGATAATAATGGGCCTACTTTGTTGTTGCGAAGGTAACAGATAAAGCACAAGTACGTGCAACTGGACCGATTGACTCGTTAACTCATCAACCTGTTAAAGGTCGCAAACGCCATGGAGGTGTCCGCTTTGGCGAGATGGAGAGGGATGCCCTTATCGCTCACGGCGCCGCAGCGCTGCTGCAAGATCGACTGTTGCACGTACGGAGCTGTTTGTTCAGGCCGTGTGGCACCGTTGTCTCCCTTCGGCCTTCAAAGGCGTAGTCTTGGTTAGCGGGAGTTGACGGGTTGCTGCTGTTTCTGATGTGTGTTTTCGCAGTGTTCGGACGCGCACCGTGCGTTTTGTTGCCCTAGCTGCGGCAGCATCCTGTCTCCGGCACAATCGCCAAGCCTCAAGGGGCGCTCCGTTGGCGGGAAGAGGCCGGTGCCTCTTTGCCGCATTTGTGCTGTGCCATGCCGGCTTGTGCAACTGCCATACATTTTCCGGTGGGATTTTCGCCCAATACATTTTATATTTTGACATCCGTGGCAGCCGTATTGCCCCTCAATATTTGACACGCTGTTCCCTACTGCCTCTACTGTGCCTTTGGTGCAGGTACTTGTCCAATGAGTTGGCGTCGATGAATGTGACAGTCCGTCTCGAACTTGATCACTTGGGATTCCCCGTAAAGCCCCAGCATGAAGGCCAACAAGAGCAGCCTCCACAGGATGGCGCGGTTGGTAGTTTTGGACATGGGGGAACTGGGACAGCGCATATTCCATTGCCAAAAAGGCAAGAGCCTCGACGAACACGTGGAAGTAGCGGCTAGATGGCACAGTGCGTACACAGCCTATTCTGAACTCCATGGCTGTGTTGCTGTAGAGTCGTGGAGTTGAATGCAGATACACACTTTCCATTCCATGGCATGACATGCGCTTCTGCATGTTGCCAATCTGCAAACTGCTTTGTTTACCCATGGGCTTTTGGGTGTTGCCAGTCTGCAAAGTGTGTTCCTTCGTTGGAGACTCCGCTTGGGAGGCGGACGAGGTGCTTTGTTGTCTGTCTGAGTTTTATCGACTACGATTTAAAACGTTAGCATTGCTGTTCCGTTAGAAGACCTCTCATTTTGTTTTGACTGATGGTTGCTCTTGTCCAGCTTTCCGGGTGTGGATAAAGTCTTTTTATCCGCTTTGCGTCAATTGAAAAGGCATTAGTTTGTAGTTACTCAAGTGCGAAACTGGTGCAGCGGTTGCCGCCCAATTCCGGTTCAGAGACTAAGCAGTATTTGCGACTATATTGGAAGTGCAGTACAGCAGCGGAGCGTTCAGTTGAAGCTGTAAACGATGTAAGTGTACTTGGAAGAAGAACATCCGGCCACTACGTAACAAACATGAGGGCAAGTTGTGCTTGACGGGAGACGGAGAAGATCCAGTATTGACAGCATGTGGGTGGTCTTGATCCCTTCCAACTATTAGTTTGCACTGTGACTAGCAAATGCTTCCTGAATAAGCAGCTACCGAAATATATATTCCCTATACTCTAACAGTTCTATGCACTCCCCCGAAGCAACCAGATCTTGAACATGTTCGGGTGGCCGGCTATTCCCTAAATTTCAGTGGGGATGACTCGTGTGAAAATTGTGTACACCGTGCTTCTAGTTTCGCCCACTGGAACGGTTCAGCCTTTCTTTTTTCCCGAAGGAGCACCATAGGCTGTCGGTGGTAGGAAGTCACCTCAGCAAGAGCAGCAGACGACGATCATTCTAAGCAAGGGTAGTTTTGTTTTAAAAAGACGTGGACAAGAACACTATGATCCGGTTTATCCGTGGCCTTGCCAGAACACAATAACTACGGCCTATCGGTACTTAACGCAAATTTCAGCAGGGCCAACCCATGAGAGGACCGTAGCCGCCTGTTTCACTATCAAAACTAACGTCTCCACCCTGCCAACAGTGGAACGAAACTGGAGGCAGCATGGCTTTAAAATTACTTTACAAGTAGAGACAATGGACAGCATATCAGCTTTATTTTAGTTGCATTTCAAGCACTCCCACCCACGTGCTGACCACACCATTCTCGAGAAGTCCTGCGGTCTTGCCGGGTGGGGGACCCGCTAGGGTCGCTGATAGAATACTGTAAGGGTTTGGCACGTTTTTCTGCTGCAAGAAATTTAGTAATTGCCGTTATATCTCCTCTTCTTTGTTTTCTAGCATTTCAACTGGTACTAGGAAAGGCGGTTGCGCTCAACATGAGAGTCTGCTCGGGCGAGTCTGCTGGTCTCTGGATGGGTAACAATCGATAGGAGACAAGATAGAAACAGCCAGATATTATCAGTTCCTTTGGAATTGAGGTTTTGAAACTGTGTCCGAGTCGGCTACGGCTAGTCGCAGCGGCGACTCGCTGTCTGCTAATCAGCGAAAGCAGGCCGTAAGGTCACCGGCTACCTCAGGCAAAGCATCTCTCGGCTACGGCATGACAACTACTCTGTTCCTGACTTTACCATCAGAATATTCTCTAATTCACACTAGCCAAAACCAGATCCATTATCGCCGAAGCATGGCTAAGGCCGATTGATGCCATCTCCAAATCGACAACCGGGCTGGTCACACTGCTTGGCAGTCAATCTTGTCATTCACCTGAAGGGCTGGATATTCGCGTTTATGTCTCTTTACTACTGATATTTGCTCAAATTTGATGTAGGCGGAGGCTGGTGAGGCTCCTACCGATTGCCGTTGTATAGCATACGTGATCACTATTCCACAACACGCCAGACTAAAGTGAACGTCAAAGGTTTGCAATCGACAGCCATGAAGGTGACACCCAGTCGGCGAGGGAAACGGTGCAACCGAGAGCATTCTGCTCTCGAAGAGCCTGAAGCTGATATGGAACAGCTTGTGGAATCAGTCGGTGGAGACTTGTCCGAATTCTTGTATCCGTTTGAAAATAATGTCGAATTCGTAGATAACTCTCCGGAGGAAACTGAGGAAAGCTCAAGAAGTTCGGAATTTGAAGAGCAAGACATCCTCTCCGTGCCCGCAACCCCTCCCTCGACCCCAATGAGCAAGCCAGACCGAACTGAAAGCAGTGTGGCTACCGCTGGCCCAGCTAGAGATCGGCGACCTTCAGCGGTCTCACGTAGGGCCTGGCACAAGCTCAGGAGAATGGTAGAGGGCCAGGAGAGGCCCCTTGAGGAGGCAGAGCAAGATAATCTCTATGACAAAGTAACTGGTCGCCGTGATCAGAGCCGCGAAGCGCAGGAGGCACGAAGCGAGCTTTGCTGCGAGGTTCGTAAAGAAGGGAGTCAACATCCAGTAGAAAGCGCCACAGCAACACTCCAGAGTACTTCTCGCTCAAGCAAACCATTGCTACCGGAGGCGAGGTGCTTAATAAGCGTTCACCAAGGCGAGGAGGCCAACAAGGAGCTCGAAAAAGAAGTTTCCAGTGCAACAGCTCCCGACGAACCGCTGCAGCAACCAACGGAAGGGGAGTTCAGCAGTGAAGCGACTAGCATCTCTAAGCGTGCTGCTATCCAGCCAAATGAAGACATGCCAAATGCGGAAGAAGAGGCTCGTGAATCTTCCCCAATGCGCAAGAGCGTTGTGAGTTGGCACCCCGTGGCGGAAGTGGTGACTGTGGAAGCGGGAAGTCCGACTACGCAATACCCAGTTACAAGGAGCACTACAGGCCTCGTGGAGAAGTCCACTCTAAGGTCATGCAGACGCATCACAGATAGATCGAGTGTGTAACAACGCAGCGTCCCCTGCAGCTCAACGACCCTGCCGAAATAGTCGATGTTGAACGCCAGCCGCGGCTACATTCACTGCAGGCACTCAATGGAACAACGAACACAAAACAACAAAAGCAAATAAGTAGACGCAGGGAATGAATAAAGGCACTAAGCGCTCAACAGAGGAAAACGGTAGCTAGTAAGAAGTTGCCCCTCATGAGCAGTCAAGCAAAGACCTGCAATGCCAGTTCTATATAACTTTTTTTATGTTACTACGGCACCATGCTGCCGAACAAACACTGACTACGATATTTTTTAGTCCAACCAACTGAGGACTCGCAACATTCGAAAAACTACCTCACAATGAGAACTGTTTCGGAACAATCTTACTAAACTATTTTAGGTCACCGTGGAGTCGCTTGCAAAAGACTGCCACTGACATTCGTAAGGCAACGGCTAGCGATCCACTCATCCCTCAGAAACGAAAGCAGCCCCACAACAGGGAAGCCCCCCACTGTAGCAGCTGAAGCGGCACCAAGTGTAATCACGCGGTGCTCAGAAAGGTGCGTATTGACAGCATGATGTATCCCCGGACGACAACTCTACGCAAGCATAAGATCCGGTCAGACCAAAACTACCACGGCGTTGCATCTAAAGTTGGGCCAACTCGACTCCTAGTGTGTATCTCTGACGCTCATATGCTGCCCACAAAAGCTCGTCGGTGCCGGTCACGCATCAGCAGCCCTTGCTTCCCAGCCATGCAAAATGAAGGTTGTGTACGCCTTCAGCTTTGCAGGTTCATATGCTGCGGATTTAACAAAGAGAAAACAAACTAATGCATGCTTTACAGGATCTCCCAAGTGCAGTGAACGACAATAGTTTCGAGCTCGTTGCTTCTCCCAGGTGTAAGCTACCGTGCCTTAACATAATGAACATGGTTGAGACTGCGCAATAAAAAACACCGAGCTTTAAAGATGTAGAGGATGCCACGGGTCCGCTGCAGCTGCCCTCGCCACAGCTGTTTCCCGCTGCCTGTGCCATTTTGTCTTGTAGGGATTGGAAGATTTAATTCTATTTGTCCCCATCCCCCAAGAAGGCAGTTTCCTGTTGTAAGTGTTGTCGGAAGTCAACTGCTGCTGATCTCTATTGTACCGGGGGCACTCGGCCGCCGTGTGCCCCGGGTGAGAGCAGCAGGGACAGTGGCAAACCCCCTGCTGCACTGTAGGGGAAATGCAGTTCGCGTGGCCCATGCATCCACATACGATACACTGTACAGCTGAGAAAGTCAACCGTCTGGCACTCTTGTCGGTGGAAGTACTCTCGCTGCCAGTGCTGCCGCTACTGCTCTTTAAGCCTTCAGGATTCTGGGAAGGGAATCGGCCCTTGTTGTGCAGTTTTTTGGGTTCCTGTTCGGCTTGTTGGCTTCTCTTCTGGATGTGCGCCGTCAGGTGGCCCCGGATACTGAGCTCCATAAAGTACAAAGGGCAGTCATCTGTATCGTGACCCTCCCCTCCGCAGCTGTTACAATAAATGCCAGCATATGGACATTTACTGGATTGATGTCCCTCTCCAAAGCAACGACGACATGTAGGCTGCTTCATGTAAAGCGGTAAGGGCGAAGCCTTCCCCTCCCAAACCTCCCGGGAGTGAGTTTGCGCGACCTCGGAGAAATACCGATTGTGGTGGGATCTCGTTCGCCCCACGGGTTCGTCCCCCGCCATATTGCGGCCTCCCTTGGGCGAAAAAATCCTCGGGTGTCCTGAATGTTCACTAGGCCGAATGTGCAGGAAACAGGTGCGTGGGCGAAGGAAACAACGAGGGGAAGCAGGGAGAAAGGGATTAGAGTCAACAGCCAGTAGCGTTGTAGTGAAGTGAGTGTAATAACAGCCCCCTTTGCTGAAACAACAAAAACGAATATACCACAGAAGCCTTCGGACTTTTCGTCGGTCTCTTTCCTGCACCGGCCGTCGCCATGGTAATAGAGACTGCAGCCTAAAGGAAAACTAGATGCGGCTGAGTGTTCAGAGGGTAATAATGAAAACTTGAACGCTACTTACCTGAAGGGAACGAAATCGAAATTACGACAGGAGACGAAACAAAACGTACTGCGGATGCGCGCAAGTTTGTGGAAGCCCCAAGCTTGCATGCACTGGAGATCATGAATGCCTGGGCGCAAATATGCATCATTGTAGGCTGTCAAGCTTCCATGCTTCGAGATTTGGAAAAAGTATCAAACAGGGAACCATTAATGGCTTGTTTTACCCCTCGATTTATATCGTTTCTATCGGTCTATAATGGTCCTTTCGCGCGCTATGCGCGCCCCTCTCGGCGTACCGGGCTCGCTTCGAGAAAAAGTGTAAGCGCATGTTCTTTCTGCTTCTTGTGTGTCTCGGACCCGTCTTGGTCTTCTCACCCTTTTTGGCTCCCTCTTGTGCTGCGGGTTGGGTGTGCTAGCCGATTCTGCACGTTCTTTGCTCCAACAGTTGCCGAAAATCGATGTGAAAACAACGACAATCATGGGAGACAGAATGTGACAAATGAACACCTTTTTCCAGTCAAACGCGCGTCTTCAGGGCCTTCTCACAGCCGGGGAAAAAGTGGTGCCAATGGACTGTAGGACACACCGTGATTGCTTTGTTCGCCGCGCCATTCGTTTATTGGGGTGCTAAAGTAAGTCCTCCTTCTGCAGTTGCCCTCGACGCTATGGTGGGTGGGTGAGCTGTCACTATTGCTTCGCCCTGAAGGCGTGATGGCAAATTGCTTTGGTGCTATGTGCGCGCCGCAGTCTACATACATGACGGCCCGCTTGCGGCGTCTTGACACCCAGGAGATTCTTTCGGACAGATTCACGTGGCTTCATGAGAGGATGCTGGTAAATATTGTTTTGTCACTATCGATAGACTAATTAGTTATGTATTTCCCAAGCGCTGCAAGGCAGGGGCCTGTAGAGAGATTCACATCCGTTCCACCTGAGGGGGGGGGCTGTGGGCGTAGAGCCCAATGGATCGGGCATCATTACGATAAATCATTTCTCTCTTCATGGCTGAGTCTCTTCCCCACGTTATCTTTGTGTTGATACACGTACTGACGACTCAAGGTGCTTGCGTGTTCTCCCTTGTCTCACTAAACTGGCTTATCGCCTTCTGGTTCCGGGCTACTTGTTTGCTGAAGCATCTCCTATTGCTTGCCAATTTTCTTTTGCCATATTTGCACATGTGCCGACTTCCATTTGCGCTTTTCCATATACTTTGTTCTGCCCATACCCGTTTGCCTTAATTTGTGCTTTTAGGAAGACGAGGTGGATGCTCTTCTGATTAGGCAGTTGGCGGACAGCAATATCGATCGCACGCAACCTTTCCTTCGTCTAGGCCCTTCATACGTCCGTTCGACTTAAGCCTGTACAAGCTAGGCGACTTCACAACCAACTTGTGAGCTGGTGCCAAAAAAATGTTGCAGCAGCAGTAGCCGTCCATGGAGGCGAGCTGGCGTCAAGCGGTTCAGCCCGTGATGCACCTTAATCCGAAACGCGAGTATTACTGCATGATGATGGAGGATGATTCCCAAACGCATGTGCTAAACTTGCTCCCCACGGTTTGGAATCGAAAGCGAATTCTCCACGTTTGGAGAGCTTCTTCTTTTGATCCTTTAAGGGTCTAGCGATTATGGTTTCTATTTTTTTATAGAGAGGAGCGTCCTTTGGTTTCCCCCTAAACGTGTTTAACTACTTCACTTGCCATCAGGCATACAGCACGTTTAGCTGTCACGTGTACAGCTGCTTGCTGCCAAGCTCCCCAAGGGGCACTATGAAGTGTACACAGATCGGCAGTACTATTTGATAGAGCCGGTTTAGCCCGTTGGTGCGACACTGTGCATAGACAGATGCACAGTGGCACGGATGGGCACTTTTAGTTGGTGTGGGGATGAAGTAGGCCCAAAGGAGGCATGCGGTGCGTCGCTTCGAAAAGCAATGCGTGGACGCTCCGCACAGCTATTCGAAACGGCGCGCCAACGGGGTCCAGTGAGCTTGATTAAGAGTGTGTCTGTAGGGAACTTTACTTGTGAAGGGCATTATAGGAATTATTCGGTTGGACTTTAACATGAGTGACACCTTTGAATGCTAAGAACACAATGTGGCGTTGAGTGACAGGCCCTTCCTCGCCAGGAACAACTACTGGTCCCATGACTGACGAGTTATTAGCAATAAGTTAGCAATAAGAATTGGGGGCAATCTCCGCAGTTTCTCAAGAAGGTAATTGTGGGAGCAATTCGCTTTGGCGTGTTAGCCAGGTCGTTGCTCAGACATCCCCGTCGATCGACCGCGTTGGCCTTTGTATGTTGGTCACTAGTCGTCTCGCTACGGCCAGTGCAGCCGGTGCTCAGACTTTGGGAGGGTGCATGTCTTGTTTCTTAGTGCTATTTCTGGTGTTGATTTATCCTTTATTAATTTATTTTGGGCTGGCCTACGAAGTGGAACAGAGAAAGTTGACCTTCAGTCTGCTGTCTGCTGCCGCGAGCTAGGTTGCGTCCCGCTGCTGCTGTTTGCTTATCGGACGCACAAGCATCAACAAATCACTGGACTTCGCTGCCTGCATAGGAGTGACTTGAGCGGATCTCTTGTAAATGCTCCAGTATGTGGACTAGAGTGGTCCTTTTGAACGCTTTGCCGCCGCGGTTCCCAGGCGCGCAGTGACCTTGGTCGGCAGATTGATGGCGCTCCCGGTGAACTTCGCGAGGGCAATTGGTAATTATATTATATAGTTGTGTCTGGCTTTGCAGACTGTGTTATCTTGAACTCGTACTGTTTCTTATCTGTCCTATTGCCAACGACACAGTGAGTCGGCAGTATAACAACGGAACTCTAGGCTTCCTTTGTTGGGCCCGATGAGGCCTTGGAATGGAATTCAATCCCTTCTGGCTAGCAGTCAGTGTCTTCGCAGCACTGATGCCCGTGCTGCCATATGGCTCACCTCCATACCGAATGTGAGACACGGATTGCAGCGTCAATGCAGTGGTAGCATGACTATTTGCCGGATCGGCCAACAAGTTTCTGCACGAAAGAAAGGCCCCACAGTATGTGGCCTCGGGCGCAGGGTAGGCTCGGTTTCCGTATGATGGCTTTGTTGAGTGTGGCATATCTGTCCTTGCAGAAGGCAGGAAGGTCAGAGGAGCGTTCGGAGTTAGTGAGCAACGAAGAGGATCAGAACGAGAAAAAGGCCAGGCAAAACAGTCGCTCTGAACGAAGGCGCCTACAAGCTCAACTGCGCGAAAGGGCTCAAGTAGAACTGGAACACGTGAGAGCCGCGAGGGACCAGCAGAACAACGTAGATATATTCCCGTATAAGGCTCGCGAAGGGGATTCCTCGCCGAACTCATCCAGCAGCCGCAGCAAGCCACGAAAGCTGCCTTTCGCCGGGTCAACAGACGTAGCAAGGGCAGGTGGCCTTACGACTTCCTCAGCTAGTTTTTCTGACGGATGTGACGAATCCGCCGAATGCCCGGAAATGCATGGAACCCCTTTACAAGCGACCCAGGAACGAGAAGAAATAGTACTCGAGTCTTCCTTAACAGTGACCCCTCAGCAAGAAAGCATTCCCTGCATTGTCCCCGAACTAGCGGCTACTGAACGACTGTGCAATGCCGCCCTGCCCCCCGGGAGAGAAGTGTTCGACTCGAGAATTGCTACGCATGTTGCTTCTGAGGAAGACACTTGTGCACTATTGGTTCAAGAGCGGAAGATGTCAATATCGAGGGTGCCAGTACTAATGGCTCGAGAAGCAGATGTGCTGGAAGCAAGGGCAAAGTCTGTGAGGGCACCTGCGGCTCAGGGAAGAAGTTTTGCCGAAATTATCAAGCAGTTGTTGTCCTCCCGCATAATTTCCCAACGCACAGCTGCTGCACTATTAGCTCCTGTAGAGAATTGTGGAGGCGTGGAGGAACGTTCGCCAGGCGCTGCTGAGTGTGAGGGTCGTGGACAAGCAAGTAGCGAAGAAGTTCGATCATCTTTCCCCCGGGCGCTCTCTGCAACAGAAGTAGTCAAAAAGTTAAGCGAGAGTATCTTGCGCTACCATCCAATGTTCCGTACAGTCCGCTCCATCCTCAGGTCAGGCCCAGCGGATGAGAGCAGTTCTTCGTCTTCAAGCGACGACGATGGCACGAATGTGCCTGTCTACAGGACATTGTCTGTTCAGCGGCGGAGCTGCATGAGACGGAGGGGGCCACTTCGTTTCATTCGGAGGACCTTATCTCGTGTGGATTGGGCAACAAATGCTGATGAAGCCGTCTACATTGAGTACGTTGCTCCGGCCTTCTCGCTTCTCCCCCCAGAAGCTGTCGAAGTCCGCTCGCCCCCTCCGGATGCACCGCCGAAACAAATTAAGTTGGCTTCAGAGGAGGAGGCAGCAACGAGAGCAGCAGCAGCGGCAAAAGCAGCAGCAGAAGGGGACCCGGAGAGAGAAGCAGCAGCAGCAGCAGCGGCGGCGGATGCAGCAGCTCTAGCTACGGAAGCCAGACAAGAAGGTGCAGAAGTAGCAGCAGCAGAGGCCGAAGCAACAGCTGAAAAGGAAGCAAGAGCGCTGGCGCAATTGGCAGCAGCGGCAGCGGCTGTAGAGGAAGCAGAAATACAGACATTAGCGGCGAAGGCAAGAGCCGGGCGCCTCAGTAGGGAGGAACTCGAGCTCTGGCAGCGGCGCAGGGAGGGAGGCTGAAGCCTGTTTCCGGCATTTTGACCGAAATAACCCCACAGCGAATTTGAATTTCATGAATTATATTCGGCACCCCATCCAGCCCCTCCACACAGACACACTTTGATGCGTATTTATAAGCCTGCGTACGTGCGCATCCTTGAGGACGAAAATGACACCTTGCCACCCCGAAACACTGTACAGTGCCCACATGCGCATTGATAATGCATAAGCAAGCATGAAAACCTACCAGTCCACTAAAGTAAAACGTTTCTCACTAACGGGGACCGAGTGAACCCCATTTCATCCTTCGTTTGTAGCCGCATGGTTCAACCCAGGTGCAGCAGGTGCAGCACCATGTGCTAGTGCCCTTTTCTACGTGTCTCGGGAGTACTCAGCACGCGAGTGAACACGCTGAGGTAGCACCAATTCGAGTCCGTCCCATGCAGCGGTCACCTTTAAAGCAGGCCCATCGGGAGCCTCGTGCAGCTCCCGTTCTATTTCGTAGGCCCGTCTGTAAATCCGCAGTCTCACAAGTCTTAATCTCACTCCTTGTTCATACATGGGGAATAAGCCTCTACATACAGATCTCTTCTGGAACTAGGTTGAATCATGCGAAGCAGAAGCGGTGACAAGTATTTACACATGCATTGCATAATCTGGCTTAAAGATGCTTCATTCTCCACAAGGTGTATGTTGACCACGATATTGCACCCACCTAGCCTCCTCTTCGACGCGTTCCATTGCAAGAACACTACGCAGAGCAGAGTCCCCCCGGTACCTTTGTGAAAAGTGTGTCAGCACTAACCGGGCGGCGCCGGCGCGAAATGCAAAGCTGCGGATACAACGGACACTATAACCGATGCTACTGAAGAGACCGCAAAATGCACCACAGAACCCGTAGCCCCTTCGCTGCCAGGCGCTGGCTACCTCGTTTGCACCTCTTCCCCTGCTCCTCAGCTGTACACAGTCTGCAGTGCACGTGCACTGGGATAGCTTCACAAAGCGCAGCTGCCTTCCTCACCTTCCCGCCATGGCTGCGGAGGAGTGTCCTCTCTCGAATGCCGCTTCGCTTGCAGCTTGGACTTGGGAGCCCATGAGGTCTTTGGCGCAACGCCCTCTACCCTCGCCATACCCACAATGCAGGCTTTCTCTCTTGTCCGACTTTGCGTGTGCCAACGGAAGCAGCTCATCGGAATAGGGATCGGATTTGCACGATGTCCCTTTCACACCACTCATTGTCGCCTCGTGTACCTGTACGGGGAGGAGCGTCAGCATTATTCGCACCGTTAATTGCCTTCCTACCTGTGCCAATAATACATTTACCTCCTCTTCGCCACTGCACCATAAGCAACAGCTGCATCGGCAGCAGCTGCACTAATAGCGCTTACAAGGATGTCAGCGCCTTGGGCGAAGGGAAGCATCCGGGAGGCGTCACAAGTGTCGAATGCAAAGCATATCTTTCTTGGCTGGGGGGCCTCGAGAAATACATCGGAATGCCCTACTTTGGTCCCGTCTGGAAATGTGAAAACCTCTCCAGCTTTCAGTTCAGACAGGAGCTACAGGCAACACGAAAGCAGCAAACGGCAGGCTTGCGTCTGTTGCACCCAACCCTCTTGAATGGGGTCCACCGATCCAGCAGAGCTGAAAAGACACACACTGCCGTTGGCCTAAGCCAAAATTGACGTTAACTACATCTACACTCTGCATGCCTCTGCGACGCTGAGTAGGATGATCTGGTGCTGCGGAGCATACGGCTGCTGCTGCTCTTGGTGATGAGGCTTGTTGCGATGTCTTGAACAGGCCTTACCTTGTACACAACCTTGGGCTCCCCCCGCAGCTGTGGCCACTCATAAGGGTCTTTCAGGCGATGCGAGTTCTTTTCAATGAGGGGGTCGATAACGTCGGCTCGCAGACGGTGGCGAGACTTCTTCTCAGTCACCACGTATCCAACACAAGGAACAAGGTGCTGCACAAATAACCAACCAACAAAGCCGCAGAGGAGTACTTGCAATGAAACAGTCGCGCTCTGAGTCACGCAGGCATTGGGATGTTGCTGCTGGCGTGGCTCGGGGATGGCTGGCATTCTGCTGTTGCCACAAACTGCCAAACTGATAGAGAAGTGTCCGCGCCATCCAATGATCGTGGGCATGCTGGATGTAGGCGTCTTGTTTTGGAAGTAGCAAATAATCATCTGCGCCTGCACCCTTTGAGAAATGCTGCGCTGTGAGCGGCATCCAGCTCACCCGTATAGGCGCAGCCGTGACGACTATCTCAGAGTCTTCAAAGGCCACATAACTGCCATCGGCATTCGGCTCAATGTCCCGCCTCCCCATTATCTCTGACGGGGCCCTGAATCCCAACAGTGCGCAAAATTGCACACAGAAAAGTCAGGAACAGCGCGTGCAAAACCTACAGCAGCCCTAGCAGCAGCACCAGAAGCTACTGCTCCAGCTCGAAGTACGAAATTATGTCGTGCAAAAATCGTGTATACATGACACCACCGTTAATGACTGCTACCATAACGTGTCGCTCAATCTGTGGCCAGCAGTTGTTTTCGTCTCTTTTCCAGTATGCTTGACTACCTATCCACGGTGATCTGCTATCCGCTGCAACACGGAGCTCACGAAGGCAAAAAGGGCAGGCGGATGGCCCGGGATCGCCTGTGGTGGAGGTGGGGGACACCCCGCAGCTCCACGACTGAGAAGGACGGGAGTCGACGTGCACTGGTGCCCTGAAAACGCACAACCAGCAGTATAAGCATCCCAAAAAAACAATTTGTGTGGCTCTGCAATCGGGCAATATCGTTAAATATTTCTAGACTTTGCAACACTTCAGGTTGGTACAATCTTCTCGCGTGAGTCTAAGACAGAACGATCTAACGGTGTACCCCACGCCCTCAATCTTTGACGTTCAACGCACATGCAGAATGCAGCGAAGAAGGGTGCGGATTCCCTCGGGCCCTACAATTTCTATGTGTCTTGGTCCCCTGCAACACCGCAGCAGCAGACCAACGAAATGCTTACAGTATTGTTGCTGGTCAGGAGAAACTGGGCATGACAAGATGACCGACGGCAGTGAAACATTCGAAATATGCAAGGGACCCAAAGCTATGCAATCCATTTTGTGTCTTACCCCTCTGGGTCTTGCGCAATTTGGGACAGAAAAGAAGGGAGGCCTAGGCAGTGGTCCCCGTGGAGATGTGTCACGAACACCCGCTGAACCACGCCCATGCGTCTCTGCAGGAAGAACAACAGACGCTACATAGCTCACCACCTTGCTCTACACAGAACTACAGTATTCAACCAACATAAACGCATAAATTCAACTGGATAGAGGAACCAAGTGTGTGTGTCCGAACCTTCCTTGTCTCCTGCTGGTGATGCTGCTGTAGCGCAGCAGCAACATCTGGGCTTGCCCTCGTAATGGCTTCCTCAGCAATAGCAACAGCCACTGCCTGCTTAAGCCTGCTGCTACGATCCCCTATGGCACCGGCTGCAGCTGCTGCCACACCTGTTGCTGCTGGAGTCCTACGACAGGCAGAAGCAGCGTGGGTTGGAGAAGGCCCCCCTCCGCAGTCAAACAGCCAGGCGGATCCATCCCCACGAGAAAATAAAATGCAAGAGGTTCCCCGAGTTGCCTGAAGCAACAAATTCGAAACACAAGCACCCTGGGCAGCACGCATGTTTCCACAAACGCAGCACGAGTGCCACTTCGTACCGCAGCTTGTGCAGCAAGCAGTGAAACACTAACAAGAACCGCAACCCAAGTTTTATACATGGTGGAGAGAATGCATCGATACGACAGTATAGAGACTCCGTCATGGTAGCCACACGCTCGAAACACTCAGAGGTAGGAGGCTGCAGCACGGACAAGAGCACCAAACGGAACAGCAGCAGCAATACAATCACCTCCAGCAGGTGCGACAAAACTCACCGACGCCTGCATAGCCCCAGTTCCCAGGAAGTGAAGAGACCAGCTGCCTTTTTGCTGCTCTCCCCGGAGCCGCAGCAACAGCTGGCGGTCTACTAGCAGCTTCGCACCTCCCCAGCTGTTCCCATGGTGTACATATACTACACCCCTAGCATCAGCCGCACTCTTAAGACTAAAAGCATCCGCTACTTTAGTCAAAAATGAGGCACGGGCTTCTTCAACTGCTTCGAATCTAGAAGCAGTCCACCAAGGGGAAGCGCCAGCACTGGTGGCACAACTGTCGTTGCATTGGTAGCTGCTCGTACTGCTCTTGTTCAAGGGATCAGCTGATAGAGAGCTTGTTGCAGCAGCGACTACTTCCGAGTAGGCGGCTTCGATCTCGGACGCCGCCTTTGCTGCTGGAGACGCAAGAGCTGCATCCCCTATGTCGTCATGCAGTGCTGCAGTTGCACCTGTATCTGATGGAACTGCCAGTGTGCTTGTGGCTGTCCTCACTGGCACTGGCGTCCAGCTTGCACAAGATGGCAAAATATTTCTGTGCAGTTCCACCCAAGGTGCCCTCGTCCGGCAACTCGGCGGCCCTCTCTGTGCTGCAGGATGCGACGGGGCCTTCTGGAACGAAGGACGGAGGGCACCTCCAAGGGCTTCTCCTCCCTGGCTGCAAAAGGGGCCAGGTTTAAATGAAAAAGAACCCGTTTCGGGCAAGCGGAGCAGCAGCAGCAACAGCATCGGCGGCAACAGCAACGGCAGCACAGGGTGCCGCCGCACCTGCAATGCCACCTTGTTCATTGCACATTTGGAATATGCTCTAGTACAACCAATATTCTCCTTTCCCTCAGTCCTTTGTGGGACTCACAGGGTGGCACCACTGCAACGAGCATCTGGCAGACAATGGGCCCCCACTGAGGAGCTTGCTTCTCACTATTCTGGCCTCCTCGCATGAGTAGTTTACTTACTAAAATATAATTCAAGGAAGGCCGATATGCAATCCCACTCTTGAGATTACTGAAAAGGAGGGAACGAGCAACAACATGCGGGGCCCCCCTTTTGTTCGAAGGGCCCCGTGTCTTCCCTCGACGGTCTATAGGTATTAGACCGCACTCAGGGGCTACAGTACTCAGGATGGAAACATTGATCTAGTTTTTGATTGTCACTGCATGTAAACCAAGCTTATATGCCTTTTCCGGGCGTTAGGTCGGGACATTCTGGGCCTGCAACAGCCTGCAGTGGGGTCGGCAGCACCAAGAAAGGGAGAAACGCCAGTCAGCGGCAGTAGCACGAAAGAGTTTCGTTCGTAATCCCGAGAGGGATATCCCTGATGGGCAGATGGATAAACAGCAGCGGCTGCTGCGGCAGCCGCTGCCGCCGCTGCAAATGCCGCTGCTGCTGCGTCTGCTGGCCTTCTGTTTGAACCTGCCGTTTCTGACCGCGCCTCCAATCGGAGCATCTGTACTGCCACCATGGGAGTGTACCAGCAACAAAATCAGTTGCTACAAGAGCGGCAAGCCGTATGCCACTGCGTTTGTTGGGTTGCTGCCGCCGGTTGCATGTCTAAGCAACGGCAACAGAAGCAGCATCAGAGGCGTTATCAACAGCAGTAGCAGTTTGTTCTCTCGAGGATGCTTCAGACTGCACCCACGTCTGCGGGTGCGCCATATGTCCAGGGACAGTGGGAGCAGCCACTTACTTGAGCTGTCTCGCCAGCGGCTTTTGTTGGAGCGCGAAGGAGATCTTGAGAAATACCTCAACCGCCCTCTCTTACCCTTCCCAGCTGAAGGGGAAGTCCACTCCCAGCGAAAGAGAAGCAAAATGCCTGCTCCAGGAGGGTCTGCCCGTGGGCCTCTGCTGCTGTACAGGAAAGCGAAGCAGCTGCTAATGAAGCACAGTGGTACCTCTAACAACCGGCAGGTGCTGATGCTCCGAGACAGACTCACTCTACTTGTAGAGCAGCAACATGAATTACTGGTTGACTCCCCGCAGTCGTCAGTTGAATTACTGCGGAAACTCTGGGGCATCAAGCCAGACGAACCACACACGCTGAAGCAGCAACAGGCACAGCAGCAGCCGCAGCAGCAAAGTTCTGAGAGGGAGAACTCGCTGCTACAGGAGCGGCGAACTCGGCCATTAGGCAGTCGGTTTTTGTTCGTTTGCGGCATAGATCTGCGAATGACAGGAACGGATCTCGAGAACATATTTCAAACAGTCACGGAGCAACCCGTGTATGCAAGGTTGAAAAGAAACACAGGTCAGTAAGCTCATACGGACTGAAATCGTTCCAGCCCTTTGCCTATGTACATTTCAGTTACACTTCACCGTGCCCCCTGCATGGCTGCCTAGTCGTCTGCAGATAGAGCTGGGCGGCTGTGTGCATGCATCTCGACGTTGGTCGAACCGGCAAGCATGCGCCAGTGTTGCGGCCTGTGAAAGTTTGCTGTTTGTGACTCTTGTGAAGTAATTCATGCCTCTCTTTTACCACCCCTTTACGGCGACTCCAATGCCTGCGGTGGCTCATGCACGCATGTGTACAGTGCCAGTAGTTGCATTTGACTGCGTTTGATATTGCTGCCGCTGATCCGGTGTTTGGGGCTGCAGAGGGACGGCACTTGGGATTTGGGCTTATGGAGTTCGGATCGACATTGGACGCGACACGGTGCTTGTTACAGCTAAACGGGATAAAGATAGGGAACAGCATCATCAGGCTCGGGGAAGCTCTTGGCCGAGCCGACGATGCTGAGCAATGGTCAAACCAGCGGCGCCAGCAGCAACCGCAGCAGCAGCAGATGGAAAGTACTCAGAGGGGTAGTAGGAGGAAGACGAAACGAAAGATGGAGAGGTACATACACCCCTACCCTCTCCCTTGTGAATAGATTCCCTTTGCTTCATATTTTGACATTCGCCTTTGAAACAGCGAAGTGCGTTGGTACAGCAGTGGCGACAGCAGCAGCAAGTGCAAAATCTGCTCCTGCAGCAGCAGATCCTCCTCAACACGGAGATCGTTGGATTGTTTTCTCTGGTGTGGTTCTTTGCCGTCTTGGGTTCCTTTTCATGATGTGCCTTCGGCAAAGACAGCAGCAGCAATTGTAACGGCAGCAGCAGCAAGGCAGGTCCCGCTCTGTATGTAGCCTTCAAGGGAATGAAGACTCTGGGGGACCTCCGTGCTACGAACTCACAAGCAGACAGCAGCAAGCAGCAGCAGCAACAACAGCAGCAGCAGCAGGCTAGGGGGCTGGCCGAGCAGCAGCAGCAACCGAAGCAGCAGCAGCAGATCACGACATCTACTGCAGCAGAAGCAAGCTCTGCTTCGTCGACAGCAGCTGCACAACCAGCCCCACCCGCAGCAACACCATCTGCAGTAGGAGCACCAGCAGCAGCACCAGCCGCAGGAGTGCTGCAGTACAGATGGAAATTATTAGATAATAGCAGCAACAACATAATACAATATAATTATGCAGCAGCATTATATAGTGCATTGCTGCTGCACCAGCAGCCGCATAAACTCCGTAATTTGCTGCTGGATAGATTAGAGCAGAAAATTATATTTCCTGCTCTTCCTCTTAATGAGAAAACAGCAGCAGGGACGCTTTATCTCTCGTTACTTTGCTGCTGCTAGATGGGGACACTTGTTGCAGTGTATGTTATGGGACATAGAGGCTTCTGTTCTCTTCTATGTACAGAATGTACACCAGGTAAACCTTGCTGCACCAGCAGCACCAACAGCAGCAGTATTAGCAGCAGCAGCAGCGGTGTTAGTGGTGGTGGTGAGCAAGGAGGAGGAGATCGTGGTGGTGGTGGTGCTCGTGGAGCAGCAGCAAATGCATCTAGAGCAGCATGTAGCAGCAAGCGTGTGGGGAAGCGACCTTCTGCAGCAGGTGGAGCTGCAGCAGCAGTAGCAGCAGTAGCAGTAGTACCCAATCCATTAGAAGCAGCAGCAACAGAAGTAGCAGCAGCAGCGGGGATCATGATAATATAGGAGACAGTGGCACCTTTTGCTGCGTCTGCTGGGGCTGCAGCAGCAGCCCATTAAGTTGTTTGCTGTGCTGCAGCTGCTGTCAGGTGGCTGTACGCCTTCATTGTTATTGTTCTATACTTTATAGTGCAGCACGATGAAGAGAAGGTGCAGCAGCACCGGCACCAACAGCATCTGCTGGTGCTGCTGGTGCACCTATGGATGACTATGCATGCGCTGGGACGGGGAAAAAGACTTGTGGGGCTGCAGCAGCGGGGAAGCAGCTTTAGTTTATCTACTGCTGTTTGCTGCGTCTGTGGTAAGAAAGGAGGAGCATTTACGGGGGCATTATCTCTTCGTCGTGTCCGTTTGCTGCTGCAACAGCAACACCAGCAGCAGCAACAGCAACAGCAGCAGCAGCAGTAGGTAGTCGGCTAGCCATGAAGCTAGCCATGAGACTAGTTAGCTAGCTATAAACCCAGCTAGCCAGCTAGCTATGAAGCTAGCCGTATAGCTATAAGTCTAACTAGCCGGCTAGCTATGAAGCTAGTTAGCTGGCTAGCTAGATAGGAGGACAGAGAATGTGTTTATTTTCTTTCAGTTCGATTGTTTGGGTAGTTTTAGTGTTCAACGAAATTATTTCTCTGCGGCCTACCAACCCCCAAACCCTAAACACTAACCACTAATATATATATATATATATATAATAT